>NC_072738.1:68734465-68890265 GCF_026930045.1 Uloborus diversus
CAGCGAAACCTCCCTTAACGGACACTCCCGAATAACGGACACCTCTAATTAACAGACATTTTTGCAAGTCTCAGACCCTCAATATAGGCCATTCCATGTAATTCACTCTGAATAACGGACAGTTATTTCACAAAAAAGTTTCCTTGTGATCGTAACACTTCCGTTATTTTTTCTTTTCACAGAATATCTTAGTAACTGCTTGCCTTTCAAAGCTTTTCATCCTCCACAACTGATATTCCCCCCCCCCCCCCCCCCCCGTCATTTCCTTATCACTGTTTCTTGGAAATAAAAAGGTGGTGATGGGCAGAGGCAGCGATTGGGGCTTAAAAGTTGGGGGCAGAAAAAAAAAGAACTAAAAGGCATGGTACTTTTTACGGGCTGCAAAAAATGAAAAAGAGGAAAAAGTCATAATTTTGTAACGGCTAGGTTTGAAAGTATTGAAGCAGATAAGTGAAAACTGATGTCAGTCTAACAATTAACGTACGTTTTTCTTAAGATTTTAATGAGTTTTGTACACAATAACTATTCAAAAGTTAAGATAAAAAAGAGGAAACTGGGCACTTTTTCTAACTGGCGCTCTCGGGAGATGCTATTGAGCTGACCGGCGCCGGTAGTAGTCGGCTTTATGGCGCCGTGGTTTCGTTGGGTTGTTTAATTTTTAGACATGAAAAAGATTTGCCCATATTCAAGTTCATATTGCCAACTGTCAATCATGCAATAGAGATACTTGAAATAAAATAAATAAATTAGCCATAAAAAGTGTGTGGGGGAAAGGGGTGTTGCTCCGCCGAATCGCCGCCGTTGGTAATGCAAAAAAGAGATGTCAAACTGTTTTAACTGATTACTTAAATTGATTAAATGCTTTTTAAGACAAGTGTGGGCCGTCAGTATACCTTTATTAAGAAAAAACAGATTAATTACACTTGACGTAAAATGTAGTAAACCTTTCGCAATTGTTCCGATTGTGTTCTACAAAGGGAAGAACAGCCCATTTTGAAAAACGTAAATTAAGTAGTTCCTCCTAATAGCGGACACCTCCCAATAACGGACAAAACTTCTAGTCCCTTGACTGTCCGCTATTCGGAGGTTTCACTGTATATTTTTGCGTTCAGTGCATTTTCTGATCGGAATGTTCTAATTTTCTTTTTGCAATCTTTTCTTTTTGTGGAATTTTGGGATCGTGGAATAATTAGTTCCTTATGATGTTAAAACGTAGTTTGTTGTAATAAGTGGAATTATAATGGCGAAATCGCATTGCTTAACAACATTTCGTGTGGAGTTGGTGAATCAGGAGGACATTAATTCTACAAATTTTGGTGCATGGTGCACTAAAGGATTTTATCGCTTTTTGTCATTTTTGCAACTGTTCAGTGCCCATAAGCAATAGTGGATTTTCGCAATTAAGGCAGCATGCTAAAACATTCAAGCATAAAGAAAACTCTGAAAAACGTCAGAAGGATCCTTCTCAAGCTCTGTTTGTTCCTAATACAAGTGGTAAAGGGTTCAGTTTATATATAAAATCTAAGAGCAGTGGAATTAGTACTTGGGTCATGAGTGAGGAAAAAAAAATTATCTTTCTTCAAATTTTGTTTAGTTATTTAGTCTATAAAGCACACTTTTTTCAAAAATTATTCTTTCAACTACAGGGAAGTCATTATAGATGTAAAATATTTTGTTTGAGGTTTTTTTTGAACAAAATCATTGATAAGAATAACTGAATAATATATGATATGTATTATTTCTTTTTTCATAGCAAAATTATTCATATAATGTGTCCTATATTTGTCCTATATTTTTTGTGGAAAATGTCCTATATGTGACAAGTCGGTCACTTCTACCCCTGTATATATATAAAATTAAGCAAACAGAATTGCAAATTCTGTTTGCTTAATTTTATATTTACTTGGCTTTTTAGTTTTGCTGCGTTGTGCATCTATGGACTCTTGGTGTGGTCTTTTCAATATTTTTCACTTTTATTATTATTATTATTATATATATATATATATATATGTATATATATATAAAATTAAGCAAATAGAATTTCAAATATTAAACAAATTATAAATAATTAATGATGATAAAAACGAAAAAATGCAAACAGCTATTAAGTAGGAAAAGATAAAGTGTGAATCCAGAGCTCATCAGCCGTGGAGGATTCATTAAATATGGTCAAAAGACCAAAATTTTAACTATGAACTAAAAGAGAATGTTTAAGCTCCAGTACATGCAATATAGAGTAACATTGGGCAAAAGCACCATTTGCTAAACTAAAAAAAATAAACTAGAGCTCAAACCTAAAACTAAAAGCAGGGGGTTTCGCCTCGACTAATTAGGAAAACAAGTTCTGATAATTAGCCATCCACGGGACAGTACCTGCTTATAACAAAATTGTCTTACCTTGAAATCCATGTAAACTCAGCCCAATCCATTGTTCAACATGATAAAAATATATTCCAGTTGTCAACATAACATATAAAACATAAAAACATATCCAGAAATCAATCCATAAACATACCGAGTCACCTGTTTCCCACGAGTCACCTGTTTCCCACGTGTAAAAAATTCATCCATCCTGGTGATTCATAAAAAATGGTTTGTCACGGTTGTATCATACATTTACACAGTTAAACAGTTTCAAAAGAAGCGAAATGCTCATCGAAGGCTATACTTAAGCAAATGTTTTCAACTAGATTTTTAGGGAAGTTATTATTAAAAAGTAAGTTTTTGAGTACTGAAATTTCTTGCTTAAATGCAGAAATGGTATTGCAAATTCTTTTTATTCTGATAGCTTGTGAAACAATAATGGCAATAAAAACCTTTTTACTTAAGCAGGAGGAAAAATCTTGTAAGCTGTTAACTGTGAAATTGAATTCGCGTCTTTTATCATAGATTGTAGTGGAACAATTTGAGTCAATTTGTATGTTGATATCCAGGAAATTAAAGCTATTTTGATTAGAACTGGTCTTTTTGAGCGTTAATGAACTATGATAAATAGTTTTGCTAAGTTCAGAAAAATTAGGAACATTTATACACAAAAGGTCATCGATGTATCTGCAACAAAGAGGTGTAGAGGAAGGATTGTCAATTAAATATTTTCTCTCATAATATAAAAGAAAAAGGTTGGCTAATGTAAAGCTAAAATTAGCTCCCATTGCTATGCCATTACTTTGTAGAAAACATAAATTACCATTTTTGAAAAAATTATTGAAAATACAAAATTTAAAAAGACCAAGAAAAAACAATTCATTAAAATCAAGGGAATCCTTGACCGAATTAAAAAGTTCTGACACAGAGGAAAAAAAGTTCAATGAGTGGGATATTGGTGAAGAGGTTTTCAAAATCAAAAGTTTCTAAGTTATTTATATCAAGCATATTAAGTAAATTGATCACTTCAATACTATTATTAACAATACAAAACCATTTCATTTGTTGAAGTCTAAGTTGTTCTAGAAGTTTTTGAGAAACTGTTCAAGCTTTACACTCAGATTTTTTCCGATGGTGTTTGTGGCAGAGCATATAAAACGAGCTAATTTTAGCTCTACATTAGCCAACCTTTTTCTTTTATATTATGAGAGAAAATATTTAATTGACAATCCTTCCTCTACACCTCTTTGTTGCAGATAAATCGATGACCTTTTGTGTATATATTTTCCTAATTTTTCTGAACTTAGCAAAACTATTTATCATAGTTCATTAACGCTCAAAAAGACTAGTTCTAATCAAAATAGCTTTAATTTCCTGGATATCAACATACAAATTGACTCTAATTGTTCCACTACAATCTATGATAAAAGACGCGAATTCAATTTCACAGTTAACAGCTTACAAGATTTTTCCTCCTGCTTAAGCAAAAAGGTTTTTATTGGCATTTTTGTTTCGCAAGCTATCAGAATAAAAAGAATTTGCAATACCATTTCTGCATTTAAGCAAGAAATTTCAGTACTGAAAAACTTACTTTTTAATAATAACTTCCCTAAAAATCTAGTTGAAAATATTGGCTTAAGTATAGCCTTCGATGAGCATTTCGCTTCTTTTGAAACTGTTTAACTGTGCAAATGTATGATACAACCGTGACAAACCATTTTTTATGAGTCACCGGGATGGATGAATTTTTACACGTGCGAAACAGGCGACTCGGTATGTCTATGGATTGTTTCTTTGACAATTGGAATGAACTTTATCAGGTTGAATAATGGTTTTGGCTGTTTACGTGGATTTCAAGGTAAGACAATTTTGTTATAGGCAGGTACTGTCCCGTGGATGGCTAATTATCGGAACTTGTTTTCCTAATTAGTCGAGGCGAAACCCCCTGCTTTTAGTTTTAGGTTTGAGCTCTAGTTTATTGTTTTTAGTTTAGCAAATGGTGCTTTTGCCCAATGTTACTCTATATTGCATGTGCTGGAGCTTAAACATTCTCTTTTAGTTCATAGTTAAAATTTTGGTCTTTTGACCATATTTAATGAATCCTCCACGGCTGATGAGCTCTGGATTCACACTTTATCTTTTCCTACTTAATAGCTGTTTGCATTTTTCCTTTTTATCATCATTAATTATTTATAATTTGTTTAATATTTTGCTTAATTTTATATTTACTTGGCTTTTTAGTTTTGCTGCATTGCGCATCTATGGGCTCTTGGTGTGGTCTTTTCAATATTTTTCACTTTTATTATTATTATTATGTATATATATATATATGTGGGTGTGTGTATGTGTGTGTGTAAACTCAAGGGCATAGCTTTACTTTAAACTTCAGAAAAAATTACCCCCCCCCTAAGGATTTTTTCTCGCTAGGCCACTGCGGGAAACCATAAAACCACAATGAGGAAGTTTCAAGCAGTGATGTTCCCCTCCATATACGCTGTATACTCCCAAACATTTTTTAGACATATAGCGTATACTTTCAAGCTTCATAAATTTTCATATTATGACGTACTAAGGTAATGATCACATACACAAATTGTACGTAGTGGATTACTGGGAGTATACCCTCAGAAAAAATGATGGGAACATCACTGGTTTAAAGTCTAGTTTTCTAAACCCTCTTTCCTAGCCTAAATTGAAAAAAAATGAAAGAAGGAAAAAACTTCAGTGTAATTCACGTCAAGTCTAACAAGAATGGAAACAATGCTAGAAAGAGGGCATAGCCACCCCACAAAAATTTCAAAAATATCAAGTGTATACCAAATATTTGGGTTCATTTAGCATAATGGGTTCGTCTTGTTAGATGTGTTTACTTCCCCCATGGGGAAAAGAAAAGGAATATGTATTAGTAAGTGTCCGATAAAAAGTTATACATTTAATGATTGCACATTAAGTTAAAATTAGATTATTTAAGTTTTAACCTGGCTTTATGCAGTGCTATGTAATTATTCTTCATTCTCTTTTCAATGTATGGGACCCTCCAAGCCACTCCTCTTCCTCTTGTTAATATTACCAAAGATCGTCTACAAAACAAGTTTTAAAAAATAATTTGTAAAAGTTTCCAGGGGAGAATCCCCCACCTCTCCTTTTCGCCAACATCATTCAAAATCGGCCTAAATTTTGTTTTAAGCGCTTGAGTTTCAAAATGTTGGAGAACTCCTTCCTCCTTAACATCATTGAAAGTCTTCAAGAATTGTGTTTCTCAAGCTTCAGTTTCGAAAAATTGCTTGTCCTCTAAAAGTTACTCATGAATCATGGATTGCCTACATTTGCAATTTAAAGAGTTCAATTTAAAAAAAACATTGGGAGTGGACCTCAGAATCTCTTCCACCCCTAGCCTTACCAAAGATAGTCTAGAATGCGTTTTTAAGTCTATAAATTAGTAAATTTTTCCTAGGATGGGCCTTTTAATATTTCTTCCCCTTAACATGACCAAAAATCGTCTAGAACAACCTTTTTAAAGAAACAATTTCAGGAGGAGAGGGGGAGGGCTAGCGCTCCATATCTCTTCTTCCCTACCATCACCATAGATAATTAGAATGAATCTTTAGGACTGCATTTTAGAAAAACTTCTTGGTGTGGGCTCTCGAATTTCTCCTCCACGTATCATCACGAAAAAATCTTATTAAACTGCGTTTTCGGCTCTAAAAAAAAATCCACCGGAGAAACCCCGAACCTCCCTCTTAACATTATTGGAGATAATGTTTGCGTTTTTAAGGTTTCAATTTCAAAGAATAGCTGCAGGGGGGGGGGGGTCACACCCGAGCCGTTAGTATTGCAAAAGACAGTTAAAATATCTTTCTAAGATTACAAATAAGAAAAATTTCCTTAGATGGGCCCTCAAATCTCTCCTCCCTCTAACATCATCAAAGATCATCTAAAACTGCATTCCTAGAGCTACTATTTCGAAAAATAGACAGGGGAGAGCGTCACCAAACCTCTTCTTCCCTAACATTATCAAAGATCGTCTAAAATGCGTTTTTAAGACTACAAATTCGAAAAATTTCCGCCAGAGAAACCCTCGGGTCCCCTTTACTTTGGTGTTAATATTATACTTACGGTTGGTTTATATCAGCCTCCAATTTAATCAAAAGTCCGATACAGTCGACTCAGAACACAGTACTGATTACAGGAATACCACTCTTCGAGGCGATGATATATGCACACGTTTATTAAGAAAAGAGGAAAATTATTGGGAAGTTACAGCCTTTAGGTTAAACTTGTGTCGCCTAGTGAAAATTCCTTAAAAAATGCTCTAGTTAAAGGTGGGCTACACTAATATTTGAAAAATTCAAAATTTTTCCAAAGCATCATATTTTTCCAAATGGCCCCCTCCGAAAATTCTGTCTGGATCCACCCCTGTATAAAGGGTTAGGTAATTAATCTGATTGTAGAATATTAAATAGTCACCAGGTATTAGGTCCGATACCATATTTTAAAAGAATCTGAGCACTCAAATTGGGTGCAAATTGAATTGAAAGAATCCATTAAATTGTTGAAAGAGTAGGGTCTGGTGTAAAGCTCAAAACTTGCAGTCGCCTGTCGCCAAATGTGACCAATTTTCAAATTTTGGCCACCATTATTTTTACTTCAGTCGCTAATGTGGCTACCATTCGCCAATGCAACCTTCCCTGACCTATAATCTTGACATATGACCTTCCCCTAAATTCTTTTGTCCACTAAAATTTCGGCTAACAGATCGCCCGGGCCGCCATTTTCTGATGTCTTTACGTCCAGCATTAAGAATTATTTTACCACGAAATGCGAATAATTTAATGTATTTTAAATATTACTATACTTATATGCAATTGTGCTATGTGTTCTTGTTCTGAATAGAAACAAAAATCGCAATCACGACGGCAAATTCGTCACAAAACTTGCTACTTCCAAAACTTGGTTTTCTTTACACGTGATCGTAAAAATAGACAAATTTCATGCACCAGTTTAGTAAATTATGCCTCTTTGATCTTAAATTCATTTTTCAACTTTATTTCTCCTTAACAAATGGCTATTTCTTCGTTTTGCGGTATTTTTAAACTACTCGTTTTCAAAATGGCGTCTCTTTGTTAGATTGTTCATTTTTACCAGTTAAGACAAAAAAGTCCTTTCCAAAATAAATGAAAAGAATTAATCTTGTACACTTGGTTTACATATGTATAAACAAAAATGGCTCCTTTGAGTCAAAATGCATCTAAAACGATATCACTAAAAAAAATTTTTTTTTTGCAAGATTTTTGATTTTTTGTTTGAATTATATTGTTTGTTTTTCCTTTTTCTTTTTTCTTTTAAAAATATAAAACCTACTGGAGGAGAGGACATATTCGTTTATTTACTTCATTTCTCCTAAAAAAAATTGTTATTTTTAAGTTTCCAGGTAAATTTTCAAAATGTAGGGTTGCCTTTGGCGACTAAAAAGGCGACTTTTGCGACTATTTCTTACCTTAGGCGACTATGGCGACTTTTTTGGCAAAAAACAGGCCATAAACGACTATTTTTAAAAAAACGGCGACTTTTTGTAATAAAAAAGCGACTATTTTTTCATCTTTTATGAAATTCACTGAAAAAGAAAGAGGAGGAACGATTTTGAGCCAATCAGTTGCATTCCAACACATGGAGATTGCATTATACAGTTTTCAGCCAATAGCATTTCGCCGCGCGGCGAACGTGTCGATCTACTGAGGTCGAATTCAAATGCAAAATTTTCGTTTTCTGTAATAAAATTGCATTATTAATAATGATCTCCAGTGCTTTGACTTAAGTTATCCTAATATGTACGGCAAAAAACTAAAGCCTTTCTTGTTTGTTAACATTCTAGCGTTGAACACGTGCTTCGCCGAAAATTGCATGCCGTGTTCGAAATTGAAATCTTTTAGCATCCGGTTAGTGTTTGAACTATTTTAAAAGGTCTTAGATATTTTAAATTATGCAATCTTAGGGCAATTTATTTTGGTTTTTATTTCAATAATTTCTTAATTTTTTTAAAAACTTTGCTCTTAAGTTGTGATTAGTTACGTATTTTCGTAAAAATACGAAAATTAAAACTAGCAAACTTCCTTACTTTTAAATTTATGTCAAAAATAAATATTTTCAAAGCTACTTGAACTGAATTTTCCTGTTTTTAAGTACATAGAAATGAAAATATAGAGAACAAACACTCAAGCGTTGAACACGTGCTTCGCCGAAAATGTCTTGCCACGCTCGAAATTTTAATCTTTTAGCATCCAGTTAGTGTTTTAATATTTTTAAATGGTCTTAGATGTTTTAACTTATGCCATCTTAAAGCAATTTATTTTGATTTTTATTTCAATAATTTCTTATTTTTTTAAAGCTTTGTTCTTAAGTTGTTATTAGTTACGTATTTTCGGACAAAAACGAAATTTCAAACTAGCAAACTTGTTTATCTTCAAATTTATTCCCAAAATAAATATTTTCAAAGCTACTCTAATTTAATTTTCTTGTTTTTTGAAGTTCACATAGAAATGAACGTAACTAAAAATTGAACTCTAGGAGAAATTCATATGAAAATGAAAATTTGACTCCTTTTAGCTGGAAACTGCTTCAAGTGATCACTAATAGCACTAAAATATAAAATATAAAAAAATGAAATGAAAATTGATTTAACAATTAACAACTCATAAATTTACTTGAATGTTCATGTATTGGTTTGCAATAATTAAGTTTAGCTTATTAGGTAATTTAAAATATGTTTTCACATGTAGAAGTCTGATAACATTACATCAACATCTGCTAAAACAAAAAACCTGTCACTACAGGAACATAAACTGGGTCCTTGCCCTAAAAGTTAGGCTAAGAAGTAGAACTGGCCCTGCCATTATTTAAAAATTTTTTAAGATGTTTTGCTTGACGTTGTCATGGTGCCATGTTCACATGTGCCCCCCCCCCCCTTCCCTTATACTATTTTGTAGTTTACTTGGCTTATTTCAGAAGCCATTTTACCTATTGCATTAATTACTTTCCCTATACAGCTATTGCTTAATTATTACATTTAAATAGTAGTATGAAAAAACTGTCTCATTTTAGTTCACAGTTCTTAATTTTTAAAAACGACTAGACTTTGAAATACACAAATCAACGATCAGCATTGAAAAAAAAAATCAACATTTAAATGTATTGACAATTTAAAATTTAAAATGCATGGGAAAGTGTCAATACTGTCTCCCAACTTAAATACTTTGAAGACTCATGAATATGTTTTACAAGTTCAAACTCAATTTATAATTCCTTTGTCTTGACTTAAAAAAAAAAGATCTTCATTAAATTCTATTATTATTAGTACCATTAAAAAAAGCTGAATGAACCAAGTTAATCTTGAAAAAAAATATTATGTTTGGGAAAATAAGTTTTTATTTTCTTGTAGTTACTATAGGTAGTCATCTTTTGATTGTGTGACACAATGTATTTTTTGAATTTGTAAGTATTTAAAAAAAAATTTAAATACCAACTTCATTACTATTCTGAGAGTTGCTTTTTTGAAGTAGTAGTTCCAGTAAAAAATGTTGAATGATGTTAAAACACATGTTAGATCTGAGAAATTAAGTTTTGATTTTTTTCTTTTTTTGCATTTACTATAAATAGCTATGTTTTAAGATTTTCTGTTGTGTGATTTTGTTACACTAAGTATTTTTTGAGTTAGTAAATAGTTAAAAGAAATTGGAAAAAGCAACTAAATGGGTGAAAAATGCAACTTAATCATTGTGCTGAGGAGACTATTTAGGCGACTTTTTTTTACAAATTAGGCTACTAAAGCAACTATTTTGAAGCAAAATTTGGATGGCAACCCTAAAATGGCGTCACGTGTTTTCAAAATGGTGCCAGCCACGTTGTACATTGTCCATTTTTACCAGTTAGAAGAGGAAAATGTCTGTTCCAAAATAAATAAAGAGAAGTACAATTGTGTTTATAAAACACATAAATAAAAAAAAATGGCGCCCTTGCGTCTAGAGAAGGTGGAAATCCTGAAATCCTTTTTTTTCTTCTGCTGGATCTTTTATTTCTTTTTTTTTTTTTCGTTTTGTTTTATATTGTTTGCCTTTCTTTTATTTATTCATTTTTTGAACTCAGGCTTCGATTTTTATAAAATTTTGTATGCATTTGAAAAAGCAAAAAAATATTTTTGTAGAATTGCAAATGGTTTAGGCTTTACATTCTGTTCAAGTTTTTGGTATTTTGTTGTTTTCTTTATCAAGGAACTAACTCTTTTGGTTGAAAGCTGTGATGTTTCTAGAAGTTTTAACAGTTGAATAATAATAATAATCTTTATTTATTTTTTTTTTTTTGTCCTGATGTAGTGATGTTTCCCTTAAAGCAGGGGTCTGGCCAGAGGATATTTGGGTCCGTTAACGGACCCTTCACAAAAATCCGATCAACCAAAACGGACCTTTCACAAAATTCCGATCAAACAAAACGGACCTTTCACAAAATCCCGATCAAACAAAACGGACCTTTCACAAAATTCTGATAAACAAGATCGGATGTCAAATTGTTTATTGAAAGAGCAAATCTGAAAGCAAAATAACGCATAATTCTGTGTATAAACCGATAATTTTTGGAACCTTTTTTAAAGTCAAATTAGAGGGATCAGCTTATACAAAATCGGCTAATTTTGAAAAAAAAAAAAATCGGCACTCTTGGGATGCTCCTGCAAGCGATAAATAATTGCTACTGCCAAATAAATATAATGGTTGTTTGTTTTATCACAGCTAATTAGCAGCGGTGTTTTTGTTAACTTTTCTGAAAAGGCATTGATAAGCACTTTTCTCCCCTCATGATTTAATAAACAATAATAATATATATCTGCAAAATGAACTTAGAACTGCAAAGGGATAGTAAAGGTGAGGAAAAAATATGATCGCTTCAGATAGTGTTACCAACTTCAAAATTATCACCACTTAGCGTCTGGCGTTGAACCTTTATAATGACTTGATTAGAAAATATTCTCATAATTTTGCCAGCTTGTCAATATTTGCGTTTTTACTGTGCGGTGCGATGTTTAATTGTTATTTTGGGAGAAAATTATATGGGTTTTGATTTTTCGATGCTAACACAAGGATGATTAACTTTAAGTAAACTCTTTTAATTACCTTTTATTTTTCTTTAGATGTCTACATTTTGAAAAATGCAATCTTTTAACATCCGATATGAGAATCATATTTTTTTCTTTTTTCAAGCTAACTTAGCTTTATTAGGATTCAAATAAATGAAAAGTCTCTTTATTTCTGTTAGAACTCTCATTTTAAGTTTTTAAAGCAAAATTCCATTTTCTGTTATGAGTCGAAAATTAAAATGCTAAGTAGATGGTTTATTTAATTTTATTTTTTGGGTCAACTGTGTCCACAGATATTAATGATATGTTTATCATAGGACTCTAAAATGCAATTTTAAAATAATTTTATCAAAAATATTTCTTTTACAAGCCGTTTTTATACTTTTGATGCCTTCACTTTGAGAATTGCGATCTCTTTGCATCCGCTATGGGAATCCGATTTTTCGAATTTTTAATGATTATTACGCTTTGTTAAGAGGTAAACAATTGAAATATCTTTTTATTTTTGTTTAAATCACGGAATTTATAAGTTTTAAACGAAATTCTGTGCTTTTTTAAGAGTGTCTTGGGTCAAAAAGTTGAATGCTGATCCCTATTCTGAATTTTATTTTATTTATTTATATTTTTGTTACAATTATTTTAAGTACTGTACAGAAATATATCTAGTATAATTTAACATAATGTAGAATGGTAGATAAATATTGATACTTGAAAAAGCGATGCCCCCCCCCCCCCCCGCCAAATATTAGTAAAAAAAATCCAGAATGATTTTCTTGACGTAGAAGAGGAAAACACTCAACTTTAAGTTTAATTGATGCAGTTTGTGCCATCTCTAAATTCTAAAATTTCGTTTTAACAAAAAGAAAAAAAAAAATTTTTTTTGCAAAATTTTTTGATTTTTCACAAAATTAATTCACTTTTCACAAAATTACTTGATTTTTCACAAAAAACAGACCCTGTGAAAAATCCTGGACAGACCCCTGCTTAAAGATAAATTAATGCAGGTTATGGTTTGCAAAAGATGTGTTAAATAATATCTGGGTAGGGGTCCCGTTTCCCCCAAGTTCAATCCCCCCCCCCTGCAAAATTTTCCCTCAACCCTCTTTTCCTTTTTTATTTTTTAGCTCGCTTTTTATTTTATTTTTTTAAATATTTTTTATTTACCTTTTTACTTTAATTATTATTTTGTAAGAAAAGTTCTTTGCTATGCCAATGACATGTACACACATACACTAAATAAATAAATGGAATAAAATAAATTAAATAATTTAACTTAAAATAAAGTTTGGCTATCATTTTTTGAAGATTTGGCTACCATTTTGTGACGATCTGGTAGCCATTGGCTACCAGTTTAAAATTTGAGTTTTGAGGTATAGTCTCAGTCAATACTCCTTCATGTATAAAAATTTTTTGAAGGGCCCTTCAAACTCCTTCATTTTGGTTTTAACTCCTTCAAAACTCCTTCTTTTTTAGTACTACATAATCTTCCTCTATAACAGAAACTTAAAATACTTCAATTGACAACTAACTTCGTCACTAAGGCGATTTTAATGTAGTAATTTCGTGCATGTATTTTTTTCAATTTACAAATTGATCATAGTTAATTCATAAAAGTTGAAGATGAAATTTTTATTAGAAAAATAAGATGTTTCATAAGTGAAGTAAATCATGCTTAAATGGTGCTTTGCTATTTTTTCAAGTTTTATGATTATTGTTTTATCCTCCACCACACTCTCAGCAGCAAAAGTCAAGTTGTTTAATTATTATTTAAATATTTAAAACTACATAAGTAAATGTACTACATTAAGTGATTGCTTTAAAAAAAAAAAACAATTGTTTAGTTAATTGCAGATGATATTGTAAAAAGGGTCATCCACAAGTGATGTCATGCTTTGAGGAGGGGATGGGCTCATGAAATTGTGACAAGGAGAAGGGAGAGGGTGACAAAAAGTGACATCACACAGTTATTGTAACAATATGTTTGTAAAAAATATGACGTGACAAGGGGTGAAGTGTGACACTTTGTGATAAAGGGTGCTGATGGTCAAATATATTGAAAAAAAAGTGTGACATCATTTAATGACACTCCATTAGTACTCTTTCAAAATCTCATTTTACTCCTTCAAAACTCCTCCAAAACTCCTTCATTTTATTTCTGAAACTGAGTACGAACTCTGATGTCTGGTGGGGTAAAGTCATCATAAAATCCAGGTTCTTCAACTTAGGTAAATAATAATTACAAGAATTTCTTTTAAAACTTCAAAATGTTTTGACATTATTTTACACTGCATAATAGTGAACACCCTGCAGTGAATATTTGGAAGAAAAGACTTTATTTTAATAGCTTAATGGCATTTTCTTTTTCATATCTGTTAATGACCTGGGGTGGGGTAAAGTGGTCATAGTTTTTAAAAAAAATTGATCTAAAACCATCATAAGTAACCATAATTTGTTTTAATGTTCAACACATCAAGTTCATTTAAAGATAATAACTTTATTCAAATAAATTACAAAATTTTGATGGTTAACTTTGGTCAAAAAGTGGTTCACGCCAAGAAATAAATTATAGGGTATAAAACTGCTCAGCAAAATTCAGTATTTTAAAAATTGGTCAGTATTAGTCACTATTTACAGAATTTACTCGGTAAAGTCAGTTTTATCTTGCAAATTTACCAAAAAAATTAATTTTAAGAAATAATTCATCATTATCCATTCATTCATTAATTGTTGTTTTTCAAGAGAAACAAAAAAATTGTGCAAGACAATCAAGTTTGCACAGAAAAAATAATAATAAATAATAAAGAATTGGTTTTATTAATTATAGTAGTTAAAGAAATGGTTGTTTTGGTTACAATATATTTTAGATAATTTTATTCTTGCAAATATTGAAACCTTTTCTTGATTATATTTTTTAACACTATTATATATTAATTTTGTTTATTATATCTTTTCTTTTTATCTAGCTGAAGCACGCAAAGCACTACCTTTTGCTGATGGTAAATTCATTAAGAGCGAAGTTGAAATGCAAGTTTTAGATATACTTGGTCCTAAAACTGAAGCAGACAATACAAAGCCATCGAAAGCAAAAGTAGGGAACAAAAATACTATTTTTTATTGTCAATTTATTTGTAATAACTCTTTGTTGAAGATTATTTCATTGCACTTATGTATTTATAGATAATATGATGATCTGTTCCAGGCAAAAGATAAGAAAGAAACTATTACTGAAGTTACAGTTAAGCCTGTTGAAGTTAAAGGTATGGAAAGGCCATATTTTAGTATTGCTTTTATCTGATAAAATTTTTTTTGCAAAAAGCACTTATTTTCCCTAAAATATATTGTTCTTTAAATTTGAAGCCTTTTCATTGTTTTCCATATTGCATTAAAATCAGGGCTGGCAAGTTTCTGCCGGGGTGGTTAAAACCTCTGGTAGAAACCGGTTAAAACCGGCATGGCAGAAACCACTTTCTGCCACATTTTCGGCAGAAACTGCCAAAAACTCTCAAAATGACAAAAAAAAAAAAAAAAATATTGACACAGTAGAAAATGCATGGAAAAAATAATTAATTGTTAACCAAAGCACAGTTGAATTTACAATATTATCACAATTCAGAATCAAATGTTACATTGTTTGAACCCTGCAGTTGCTTCTTGGAAAAGGTGGTTCCAAAAATCTAAATAGTTTCTCAATTTAATATGCACGAATGAGAAACTTTAGAATATTCTTGCAACAGAAGAGCTAGAAGGCAATGCATCAAGGAACAAGCAATATTCATGAAACTTTCAAATTGTATATGTTTTTAAACTGGTCAATCATGAAGTAACTAGGGTAGTGGTAAAAATTCGACTGGAAAAATGAGTTTCGAGAAATGGAGTCAATTTGTTTTGCAAAGCTGTGATATTAAGTACAAAATCCAGATTAATATTGGGAAGTAAAATTTGACACTTTCTTCTTGAAGCACATGATAATTTCAATCACAAGCAACTTAAATGAAGCTTATTTGCGAGCAAATTACAAACAGTAATGCCAGTTAAATTCTGTATGTCACTCCTCTATCCTAAGAACCCATATGATTTTCGTCCTTTGTTAGATTAATCCAAATGTTACGAGCATCAGCAATTGAAAAGTTCCCTTTCTGAACTAAATCAAGGGCACTAGCATAACATTTTATTTTTTACAATGATGAAATGAAGTTTAATTTTTTAGTTTAAACAAATATCATTTAGTAATTACTTTAGTTTTTTAAGACGATTTTAAGTTTTTGCCAGTTTTTGCCGGTTTTAACCGGTTATAACCAGTTTCTGCCACTGGCACGGCAAAAACTAGTTTCTGCCGGCAGAAAGCCAACCCTGATTAAAATACCCTTTTTAAAAAAATCTGAATTGTTCCAAAACAGACGAACTATTTTATTTTCAATACCAAAGTTCTTGTATTTTCCAAATTTATGCCCTACTCCGAATTTTTATTGTGATTAATGATCTATATCAGGGACTCTTTTTTGTGTTTCTACTAGTTCTCTTCAACAAAAAACTTGAAAATAAAAAATTACAAAAAAAAAATAAATAAATAAAAATAAATAATAAATAAATAAAAATAATAATGAAATTGTTCTTTTTTTTTCCTCTAAATATTTCTCTTTGTTGTGAATATCTTTCAACCAGTGCCGTAGCGAGAAAAAATCCTTGGGGTGGGGGGTGGGGTAATTTTTTCTAAAGTTTAAAGTAAAACAATGGACTCGAGTTTACACACACACACACACATATATATATATATATTTATGAATTAAACAACAAAGGACATTATAAATGAATTTTCTTCTGTGAAAATACCTTGATTAATACTGCCGTCATAAGAAAAAAAGCCCTCATCATACGAAATCTTCTCTTTTTCAGTGCTCCTTCCATTGCGTTCCTGAGGAGGGGTTGCAAAACATAACGTTACGGTTTTTTGACTTTTTTTACTGCTCATTACTATATTTATTACGAAAGTGAAGTAACTCTAACTGCAGTCTTGCTACACCAATGGATAGAACTATGGTTTTCAAGTGGTCAAGTTTTGCAGTAGCTGCAGAAGTTTAGTCGAAGCGAAGTGTGACATTCATTCAGAAAGCAAAAAAAAAAGCTCTGAAACAGTAGCATTGTCCTCAAGTCGGAAAGGACAGTGGAAGAAAGGGAGAAATGTGTTCTAGGAATAGGTTGCTAAGGACAGACGTTCGCACACTTTTTCTCGGAAGAAAAGCAGAGGTTTGACAAAAAAAAATTTTGAGGGCTCATGGGGGGGGGGGGGGGGGGGTTCTAACTTCCTATCTCCCCCCCCCCACCCATGGCTACGCCACTGGTTTCAACTCATTCTTTACCTTGTTGTATTTTTAAATAAAATAGTTTTTCACTATTGCTAAAGTGATTAAATTGCAATATTTTTCTAAGTACTAGTATTACCTCTAAAATTTATATATTACTTAGATGTTGTTCATTTTGAAACTAAGTAACTTTTTAATTGAGGTCGAAAAAATAAATGAGTTGTCCATGAAAAATATACGACTTTTCAAAATTAGATTTATATCACATATAATAAATTAATCCTGCATAGCAAAGAGCCTCTTTGATGTATAGCAGAAATTAATTGAAATATTTATTACATTGACACTAATTTAAAACCATTATTCTGAGCAAATTCATTCAAAGTAGACATTTGTAATATTTTTTTCTGTTTGATTATTATTAATACTTGCCTCATATAAAGAGATCCTTAATCTGTTATTTTTTGTTAATGTAGAACATTCAATCACTCAAGTAATGAAAAAACTCAACTTCCACAAACCTGGTGAAAATTACAAAGCTGATGGATATGTTATCACCCCTAATACTATGAAGCTCCTTCAGAAACATTTATCTGAAACAAAAGGACAGGTATATTTCTAGTGTTGCTTGAAGAGTAATAGAAGTTTAGCTTGTAAGAATAACTGTTGAATTATTAAAAATTGTCTCTTAATGTTTTTTTTTTTTTTTTTTCCACATTTTGTATGTGTGTTTGGGATGTTACGTATAAAAATTTAATATTGAAACGTAAAAATTCCTAGATTTTCATTTTGCAGAATTGACCAGAAAATGATTTGAACAGTTCTATACTCATTTTGCATGTGGGTCATTCCATGTCAAATCAACCAAAAAAAAAAATTATTTTCAAATTTACCATCTCAGATTTTCATGAAACTTTCAGGGATTATACTCTTTGACATTCTAAATTCAGATCTACTTTTTAAAAAAAATCTATCTTTTTTGGTTAATGAGTTATTAATTTTTTAAATGTGTAAAAACTCACGTTTTTTTACTCATCTGTTGTGCTTAAAAATGCTACAATTTTAGTTCTATGGGGTCAATACAGTTGGTTAACAGCTCATTTTAAAGAGAATTGCATGAGCTTTAATTTGACATGCAACTTGCATATTTCTCTTGAATTTTTAATATTTTTTTTTAATTTTAGAATTTAAAATTTAAATTTTTTAAAAGTTAGTGTCTTTTAAAAATTTTGAAAAAAATATATGTTTTTTAATATGTTTTAATAAATACATCCTATAAAAATTTCAGAGTGGGGACATGATGGAATCAGCAGTTATAGCAAATAATGTGCAATGACACTTTTTTTGTAAAAAAAAATATATATATATATATATATATATATATATATATATATATATAATTTTTTTTTCCCTGAAAGTTTCATGGAAATCTGAGATGGTCATTTTGAGTGATTGGTTGATTTGACATGGAATGACCCATGTATCTCATTCTTCATTAACATTTGCAACATTTTTCAACATTTTTTTTTTTTAATTTTAGTTCTTAAAAGTTCATTGTTTTTACATTGTAGCTGTCCATGGCATGAATTTCTCCGTCATAATTATTCCATGTGCAATTAATAGGAAAAAATGGACCAAACTTACTCATTTAGTTCTGAATTATCATACTTTCTGCTCTTATATTGCCTGCTGCAAAACCAAAGCAAAATTGATCTTAATTTTAAATAAAGTGTCAATCAGTGTAACTGTCTGAATTTTTCATTGGTTGTAATTGGATGCTTCACTTAACAAATCGATTAACTCCATAAAACAAAAAGTCGAGAAAAGTGATGAAGATAATGTTATCCATAGGAGTGAATGGGCCCTCGTATTACATTTTCTGCCATCGCAGGATCAGAAATGTACTGAACCAAAAGTTTAATATAAATTCACATTCTAAGCATTGATTAAGCGCTATTAAAGCGGAAATGAGGATTTTTTTAAAAAGTGGAGTTAATCGATTTGGCAACTGACGCATTCAATTATTTAGTCAGTCAAGATAAACCTCTAGGGTGGTTCAAATATACATGTAAAAAAATAGCTTCTGACACCCTTCAATATTTTTAGACTTGTGGATAGTAATATACTGGAAGAATTTTAGCTTCCTATTTCAAATAAAAGAGGGTGTTCAACCCCCTCCCCTAAACTTAATACATATGGGAAGGGGGGCTTAAAAAAACAATGCTACATATTATAATATACATGAGTAATATACATATACGTTGCAATAAAATTATTATTTATAAGAAAGTAGCTAGGGATATTAAATGTTTCTAAATTTGTGACATTTTCTATGCTACAGCTAATGTTAAATTAAGGGGTCATTGAGCACCCTCTTAAAATTTAAGAAGCTAAAACTTTTACTAACAAGGAGACGACATGACCGTGGGGTTGGAGATTTGCGTCAATTTTTTTTTTGTGGTGGAAGAGGACCCCTAATACCTTACGTAGTTAAAGTAATATGACGCAATACTCGGAAAATTATGAGAAAAATCGATTTAAAGTCGCCATGGAGTCTCCTAGATACCTTACGAGTTTAAAATGTCAGTCTCTTGACGAGCCACCGCTAGCCTAGTTGGTTAAAGCGCGATCTTGTGCTCCAGAGATAGCACGATCGAATCCCACTCTGGATCCTTTTCTCTCCTTTTTTTGCTGTCACAACAATTAGTGGTAACGCTTTTCACCCCTATATTACTTTCTGAAATTTATTTTTGCCAAAGTTCGCAAACTTTTTCATTCACTGAAAAACATTCTTGCTCTTTATTCTGTATGGTTTGTTTTGCTTAGTAAAGGTTTTTGACCTGTGGTCCCCTTAAGGGACATCTGCTCATAAGACTGCGTGACCCTGTGAGAATTGCACTGCAGTTAATTTTTCTATTTCGTGGTGAACGTGAACCTATGTGTCTATTCCATTAAACGCAAAGTTATCGTACTGTCAAAATTAAAAATGTTGGCTGAAGAAGTTGCTGGCTCTTCTGGAACAGGAGAGGAAATTCCCAAAGAATCCATGTACAATGCACTCCCTTGGTGCAGCCTTTTGATGTTTACATCTGCAGACAAGTCAAAAATTTCAAAAAACGCTTGCAAAATTGCAGCAAGTTGTTAGAGCAAAATAGAGAAATTATTTCCCGTGAAGATTGTATTAAAATTAATTCAATTATTCACCATCAATTATCGTCACTAATATTCCGAGACATGATTCAATGCGCCTGGTTTGCGTCTAAATTATCCACTATTCAAAATATTTTCATGAATGTTAATGAAGTATATTTTTCTACTGATATATAGCAAATTCCCTGCAATTGTTAAAAATACGCTTTCATTTGTTGCGCAAGATGTCGCAAAAATTATTACTTTGTTTGTTTCTATGATAACTACACTGCAGTTTTTGTACATAATCATTAAAAAAAATCGAATTTTTCCTTATCTTTGGCAAAAATAAATTTCAGAAAGTAATATAGGGGTGAAAAGCGTAACCACAAATTGTTGTGATAGCAAAAAGAAAGAAGAAAAAAAAGTATAGAGTGGGATTCGATCGTGCTATCTCTGGAGCACAATATCACGCCTTAACCAACTAGGCTAGCTGCGGCTTTTCAAAAGACTGACAATTTAAACTCGTAAGGTGCCTAGGAGACTCCATGGCAACTTTAAACCGATTTTTCTCATAATTTTCTGAGTATTACGTCTTATTACTTTGACCACGTAAGGTACTAGGGGTCCTCTTTCACCGCAAAAAAAAAAAAATGATGCAAATCTCCGACCCCACGATTGTGCCGTCTCCTTGTAAGTCCAAAAAAAATAGAGAATCCCCCCCCCCCCCCCGTTGTGGATTTGAATCAAGGATTATTGTAGCAGATTAAAATAGGTTTAGAATTTCATCTTTAGAAAATGGTTTAAGACTTAAATGCAAGTAACTTAAAACCTTTTTCCTTAGGTTCGTACTAGATTTCCACCCGAGCCAAACGGCATTTTGCATATTGGTCATGCAAAAGCTATCAACATCAACTTTGGTTATGCTAAAGCCCATGATGGAATCTGCTTTTTAAGGTTTGATGATACCAATCCAGAAAAAGAGGAGGAGAAGTTCTTCAATGAAATAAATGAGATGGTCAGGTGGTTAGGTATGAAACATCAATACTTTAGCACTGTTAAAATATGTAGGGAAGTATTAGTAAAATATTTTTCTGGACTAGGAACCCTTGAAGAAGTATATGAAATGAAATTATGTGTGCACTGTAACAGTTCATATTGATTTTCTTTTTTGGAACATTCTTTTCACTATTGTGGTTTGTCCCTTTTCTCTAAGTGTTAGGAATTTAAAAAATTTTGTTTTTGAAGGAAGGGTTTGGCTGTTACATGCCTTTTAATGCTTCGATTAGTTTCCATCTTTAAAGTTTGTTGCTTAATGGGCAAAAAGCATTTGATTGCTAAAAAGTTTAGGATGTTCAAAATTTCTTTTTTCCTTTTTTTTAAATAAAAATCTTGCAGATTTTTATTTAAAATTTGTTGCCCCAAACCAAACATCTAGAATTATTTATACCAGATAATTGATTATAATTTTATTAATGATGATATATAAAATCAAAAATAATTTTTAGGATTTCTGTGTGGGAGAAATCTTAAGATACATTGCATCAAATTTACTTTGGCAGAATTCAACTGCAGTAGTAAAAGTACCACATTACCAGTCTATTTGAGAAAGAGTTTCTCAATTCAATGTTGTTAAGCTTGAAATTACATTAGCAACTTTTTTTTTTTTTTTTGAAAAAGTACAATGTTAATTGATTATGAAATGTTATTCTTAGTTTGATTCTCATTTCTCCTCCTGAATCTAATCCTTTTAAACTCATTGACCCTTTTGATTTTATTTATAATCCATTGCACGACAAAAATGTTTATTGTACTTCCGTGTTTTAAAGTATAAAAGATAGTATGAAATATTTCTAGGGTATGTTCCATCATTTGTTACTCATTCTTCTGACTATTTTGATCAGCTGTATGATTTTGCTTGCGAACTTATTAAGAGAGACTTAGCTTATGTCTGCCATCAAAAGCAAGAAGATATTAAAGGGTTTAACCCACCACCTTCTCCATGGCGAGACCGTCCAGTAGAAGAAAGTTTGCAGCTGTTTCAGGTATAATTTATTGCTTCATTTCTATCAGTCATGTGCTGTAGCATTGAATTTTGTAAACCAAAAAAAAAATTAATAAAAAGGATTTCTTACATTCTTAATTTTGTACTTCACTTTGTTTAGGATATGAAACATGGGAAAATTAATGAAGGCGAAGCAACTCTGCGTATGAAAATAACTCTTGAAGAGGGAAAGCAAGATCCAGTGGCCTATAGGATTAAATTTTTTGCACATCATCGAACGGGAAATAAGTGGTAATTAGATAAATTACATCCACTTTTGAGTAATTGTATCTGTAATAAATAATTGCAGACCTACCAACTTGTACAAAAAATTAGTGCCTTGATTTAGGATGCCATGAGAATGTGTCCAAAATTTGAAATGATCTTTTTTTCCAATCCTACGAAAAATTTCAATCGCTAAAGTAAAAATCCCTTTTATAATCATTTAGATAATTTTACTTTTGTGTTTAATAAATTTCAGAATTTCTGTTTAAAAATAAACAAATTAATTTATCATAATAAATTATTCAAAATAAGAAATTAAATATTTTTTCAAAAAAAAAAACTGTTGTCCTTATGTAAATTTAAACGTAAAACATTCATTGCTTCAGTAACAAAATTTGCTGTTGCAAAATTGCTTAAATTTGCTGTAGAACTCTAATTTAGGTTTCTAAAAGTTAGTTAATTCTGATTTGTTGCAATTGACTAAACCTTTTAGCAATAGGTTATTGAAACTACATGAATAAATAATGCAATCTTTTTTTTTTCTTTGTTTCCGTACCATTTGCTTCCATATTGCACTCTTGATTATCCATGGTCTTTCACACGTTTAAAAACATCTTTTGGCCATGGTTACCTGAATGTAGATAAATGCATCTCTGTAACTTAACTAGTGGAAAACCTGTTTTTAGTCATCCATATTTATTTCTTCCAATCACTTCAAACTTCAAAGTTAACCAAAACCTGACCAGTTGAAACCTGATTTTTAGATCTACACTACGAGTGTAAACGAATGACCAGACCAGTTTTGTTTGGAAAAATTCCCTTCTCCTATACGGTTTTGGTGTAACCAAGCTTGATCTGTTTCAGTTAATTCATTAGCTCATATCTGCTATCTGTTAGCTCATGTTTGTGTGTAATCTGTTTGTAATAATGAACCTTGTTTAGCTTTCATATTCATTTTTACATATACTCAGTGGCGTGCATAGCACTCCCACCACCCTCGCAGGGGGGGGGAGAAGGGGGTAAGAGGTATGAGGGCCCTCGTTCTGGAAAAAAACACTATGTTAAAATTAAAAAAAACAATCTTATGGGGGGCGCACGTATAACACTTGCGAGGAGATGTACTGAAGTCTATGTACGCTATTAAACGCACTGTTATAATTTCTAGGTTTAGTTTAAATGTATGCAAGTGCTATTAATTTTTTAAAGCTATTCCATACACTATTATTGAGTATACCTAGTTTGCGCATTATCCCTGAAATTCGCTTATCCTCGGTTATTGTGCCACTTTATTCCACAAATAGTCCGGAGTTTACTGTATAATTCTTTCATAACTTATTCTTTGTTTTATCACAAAATTAAAATTGCTATAAATTATTTTACAATTGTAATCATAATAATTGCTAAAAATGCTAGTAAAAGCAACTAACTAAAAAATAATATAAAATTATAAATGGTAAGTGTTAATATAAAAGAATGAACTTACATGGTGCTAAAGTCATATCTTTAATTCCATTTTAAGTGATTACAGTGGCAATATATATTTTTTTTATTGCAATTACAATCAGTTAATTACAAATTAACTGTAAAGACATCATTTATTTTATAAGTTTTAATTACTGTAGGTCTCTTTTTAGCTTTCTATGAACTGTCTACTGTTGATAAGTGGAGGATGTTTATTTTCATTTAAAATATTTTTTTCCCCTCAGGTGTATCTATCCTACATATGATTTTACCCATTGTCTCTGTGATGCTATAGAAAATATAACTCATTCTTTGTGTACTAAAGAATTTCAGTCTAGGTTTGTATTTTTCACAAATAAAAGATCTAATAATTGAAAAAATTCTGTGCTATGACTAAACTTTGTTGAATCTGTTTTCATTTGTATTTCAGACGTTCTTCCTACTACTGGTTATGCAATGCATTAGATATTTATTGTCCAGTGCAGTGGGAATATGGGCGTCTAAATATGCATTATACTGTGATATCCAAAAGAAAGATTGCCAAATTAATCTCAGAAGGGATCGTTAGGTTTGTATGGTTGCTTTAATATTTCATGTGAACTAAAGGATATTCAAATAATGTTCATATATACTCTGTAAGTTAGAAAAGATGTCTAATCAAACAGTGACTTGTAAATCATAAATAACTTTAAAAGGTGCAGGAATCCTCTTTCATTTTTGTGTGAACAAAAGAGTCTACCTTGAAACTGTTCACTTCCTCGAAGGAGGAAGAGATTACTCGCTCTTCCTCTGTCATGATAAAATCCAACACCCCATTTAAAGCAAGGATGTCTCCCCCCCCCCCCTCTTAGAGCAGGGCCGCACACCCTTAAGATCGCAAAGACCCTCCCTCCCCAAAAAGTTCCCCAAATGTGAAAAATACCCCTCGAACAAAGATTTCAATGGTGCATTCTGCGCCATGACCCTCCTAGGTGAGCACCCCTGTTTAAAGAATCAATGCTGCAAACTATCTTAATCAGTTGTCCTATTTTTTTCCCTTTACTGTATGATTGTTTATCAATTTATTTAGCTTAATAGCTATGGTTTTCATTTTGATCTTTTGTGAGTAATACTTCAAAGATTTTTACTGGGTTTTAATGCATAAAAATTCACAGAAAACATATGGTCGCCTCAGAGCAACAGTAGGATATCTTGCTGATTTTTCTGGGATTAGATATCTTAAGTTGCTCTGAAAAGATGATGTAATCGGATGATTTTAAACAGCTCTGATGTATCAAAGCTCAGATTAATTTTTTGCTCTAAATATACAAAATAATGATTACGGACAAAACAAAAAAGTGTATTTAATAGTTTCTGTTTTGTCAACAGCTGTTTGCTCTCATATACCAAAAATCGGGAAACAAAAAATTATACTTTTAATTATAGGCATAGCCCGTTTCAATTCAGGCAGCAAGCAAAAAATTTTACTTTCATAGTCTTGGAAGTTGTTGAATTTAAAATAGCATAAAATTCCGAAATAAGATACATGTTTGTATATTTTTGTTTTACTAAAAAAGGAAAAACAATTCTAGCCCAAGGTATAACCATTCAAAACTCATTTTGGTCTTTATCTCTCACTTGCTATTATGGGGAAAAAAATTCAAGTTTTTTATCCCTGAACTGGTTTACAATATTTTGACAAAGATCTTTTTATTTATTTATTTTTTTTTAAAGATAATGTTTTTGTCTTTAAAACAAAATGCACCATTTGAAAATATCTGCTTGTTTTTTCATTTTTGCTCCAACCTTTTGAAAAAATATTTTAAATTTTGATGATTTTTTTTTCCTTAAAATAGTCATGTTTAGAAATTTTAATGTTATTACTTTTAATTAGTGCCGTACTACTTTTCTTGAGAAGGAGTGCTCCCATTTCAAGTTAAACAGGTTTTAAGGGCTTTGAAAAAAGAAAGTTTTTTTGAATTTGAAAAGTAATAGTATACTTTAAAATTCAAACTTTTATTTAGTAACAAGTAGCCAACAGAAACTTTCAGCTCTGTTATACTTTGTTGCCTACTGAAACTAGTTTTACCTCATTTCAGTTTTTGTAGTGCATTAGCATGATTAGGTACGCAAAGTAGCCACCTTTAAATACAAATTCAAAGATCTGTGCTGTTATAAAATGCTAGACTGCATTTAAAAAGGACTGGAGTAAGATTCTGGATTATGAACTATTTTGTCAGACAGCAATTTTCTTAGCATAAATCAAAATAAGGTGATTATTAAAATTCCCCCAAGTTTTGTTACAATAGGTTTTTGATTTTTTTTCTTCATGCTGTTATAAATTACATTCCTTTCAACATGGGAATGCTCTGGCAATGAAAGATAACAAAACACAACTTTACTTACATCTTATGAAAATACCTTCTGTTACGTTGGTAATAATCATAGCTAGATAATATAGATGCACACACCGTGGATGGATAAATTTGCTACTGTGCAGATACATTTGATGTAGATGGTGCATCACCTGATAATTTTGAATTGATATCAATATTAAACAATGAAAAGGTAATTAATGAAAAAATTCATTTTGCTTTTATGGATACCTGATTAAAGCAAAAGGCATTTTTACTAAAAATTTTGACCTCCCACTGTTTATTGATTTTCATACCTGCAGATACTTTCTATATTTTTCTTACTATGGTAATAAGTATCATGATCTTTATGTGGTATGTTCAATTATTTTAGTTCATTTACAATTCATTATGAAAAGTTGATCTTTTCTTTTAACAGCTTTAGGCAGTCTTAACTTCAGAAATAATCTTAATTGTGCTATTTTTCTACATTTTTATTTGTACATGGAATTTATTGATTTTGATTATAAAACTTTACCTTTTATCAGACTTAATTTTTTCCCACATTTTTAGAGATTGGGATGATCCACGACTCTTTACGTTGACAGCTTTAAGACGTAGAGGATTTCCTCCTGAAGCTATTAATAACTTCTGTGTTGAGGTAAGCAATCATTTGGCATTATCTAACATCGCATATTACTACTGTCTTAAAAGCATATGAAACTAAGAAAAACGCTTGCAAAGTTTTAATAGCGCTGTACTTTAAAATCTGCATGAACCTTGATAAATACCCTTGTTTTTCAGCTTGGTGTCACAGGTGCACAATCTGTTGTGGATCCCCAAATGCTGGAGGCCCATGTGAGAGATGTATTAAATGTTACTGCCCCAAGGTCAGTCCTTAGTTGGTATCATATTCCCATAATATTTGCTTTGTTGTTCATTGTAACAGACATCACAGAGTGTTACATTCATGAATAAAAAATAAAATAAAATCCTCAATCAGTTTTAAAACTTGTTTTCAAATCATTAATTACAATTAAAAATCATACTTGCTCATGTCAAGAATGTATTTCTCTTAGCAAAAGTTGAAATAGTATTGCTGCCCATCAGATAATTTGAAGAAACTATCACCTGAAAATGGCCAAATGTTAAAAGCTTTTTTTATATGTATAAAATAATAGTTTACCTTTATATATATATATATATATATATATATATATATATATATATATATATATATATCTGCTGTTCTATTTTAAAGTATTAATACAAGCTTGAAAATTTAAGGATTTTTGAAGAATTATTTTTATAACTTGTTATTTTGTTTCATAGATTCTAAATTCTGAAGTGGTGTAAAATCAGTTTTTCTGCTTTCATACTATTAAATAAAATACTTGCTTCCAAAAAGCAGGGCCTTTTTTTGCAAACTGACTAAGCCTAAGCAAAATGGCAATACCATGGGAAAGGAAGCTGCGTCCCACACTAACTAACCACTAATCAAACAACTAAAAGCCTATTTTCACAATAAAAACAATTATGTTGACCTCTCTGACATGGTCTTACTGAAAAAAAATGCAAAATATCCCGAAATAGAGCGGTTTTTACACCTGGAGTTCTGTGTAAAATTCTCCCCACATGCAGCTAAAATGCCTCAAGATTTCCATCATCAAATAAATCAAGTAGAGGTAACTCATGATAACTCGAAGCCTTATAACTCAAACAGTTCTTTATTGCAAAATTTTCATTGGGTCCCAAACTCTTTGAAAGATTGTGGGAACTTTGAAGGTTTCTTAGGACTTTGAGTTATCTAGAGTTGAATGTATTGGCTTTGTCTAATCATTTCATCTGCAGCTAATTTATCAACCATAAAATAAAGTTCCTGAAACATAACAAACTAAAAAATACGATTTGTTATGTGATATTCTTAAATATGGAATAAACTTAGTAATGCTACATCCATTACTTATTTTAAAATACTTTTCTTGCATTTTATGAATGTAATCTTTTTCTAGAACCATGGCTGTCTTAGATCCTCTGAAAGTGAGCATCAGCTTGGCAGCAAGCACCCCAATGGTAATTGATGTTCCTGATTTTCCTGCAGATCCATCTCGGGGGACTCATAAAGTGACCTTTTCTGATGTAGTGTACATTGAACGATCTGATTTCAAAGAGGTTGGTTACTTTTTAATTCAACCATTTGCTGTAATTTGAATGTGTAAAATGTATGCAAGTTACAGAGCATATAAATGTCAAAATATTATTATGTTTATAAAAAGATTTTTTTTTTTTTTTTTTGTATATGCATGTGTGTGTTTCAAACCAACTAGTATTGTATATTTTCTTTAAAATTTCTATATATTTTTCTATTTAATTCCCAGATTTTTTCTTCCCTGTCCCCTGGTATACTAGCATTAGCATGAAAGGAAGTGTTTCTTAGCATTACTCTACTCTTCAAAAAATCAACATTGATGCATAACTCAGTATATTATTTTCCAGGTTGCACCCAATAATCAATATAAAAGATTGACTGTTGCACAATCTGTTGGACTCAGACATACAGGTTATGTTTTGTCCATTACAGAAGTCATTAAGGTAATTTTTGATTTTTCTTGGAGTTATTTTTTAATTCTTCAGTAAGTTTTTAGCATAGCTATTGTGTATATATTTCTATCAGATAATCCTTCTGTACTTGTGTATAATAATTAAAAAGCAATGGCTTAGCCAAGGGGAGGATAGGTCCATAAAGTCTAAAGCTCTGAAATGAGTGGAAAATTCAAAAATGAAGCCTACACATGAATTGCCTGTTCGTATATGTAAGAAAACTCGAATTTGAGTACATGAAAATTTCATCCAATCACTCCCCCGCCCCCCCCCCCCCCCCCCCCCCCCCCCTCGTGAAAGGAAATCCTGGCTATGCTACTGTTAAAGTGTTTAAAAACAGTTGATGAGTGCCCATTTCATATTTTTTGGATTAAGTTATATTAATCAACTTTTTTTAAGTCTTTAAACATTTTTAGTGTTACTAAATTTTCAAGAAAATTTCATTTTATCACTAATTTGTAGCATATAATATATAGCACTTATTAAATATAGAATTTAGAAAAAAAAAAAAAAAAACAGCTTAGCCAATTTATAAATCTCTAAATTGAATGTTCTAACTTAGTATAACCTTTCTACAAAAATATAAGATAGCAATTATGGGAAAAAGTAGCATCATTAAAAAAGAATAAAATCATCAAGAACTTTCCTTGCATAACTTAAAACACTAATGATATGTTAATTTTTGTATCTTTGACTTGTGAATTTATTTAGGTCTTACTTAAATGTCTTTATTTTTAGTTTTGGTAGTTCACTTATACTTTACAATCACAGCATGGAAGTTTCCCTCGTGTACAATTTACAGCTTGTGAGCCTGATATTTTCTTTTGTTTCGCTATACTTTTACTTTCCTCTTTTATTACAAGTGTATCACATATTGCTTTATTTAAATTTTTGATTTTGTAGTTGATTTATGGTTTTCTTGCTTCTGATGACAATTGAGCCTTTTAAATTATTTCTGTTGTTATAATTAGTTAATAATCCTCTAAAACATTATATTCAGCTAAAAAGCAAAAGTTTTTTTTTTTTTTAATGCTTTTGAAGTGTGTTAAAATACAAAGAAATGTTTTATAGTTTTCATCATTTTAACTAGAATGATTTACCAAAGTTGCGGCACTGAATATTTTCCCATGTTTATTTTCTATTGCATCCAAAGAAAAAAAAATCATGCTGGCACTATTTTTT
This sequence comes from Uloborus diversus, assembly GCF_026930045.1. Taxonomy (NCBI): domain Eukaryota; kingdom Metazoa; phylum Arthropoda; class Arachnida; order Araneae; family Uloboridae; genus Uloborus; species Uloborus diversus. The sequence continues at coordinate 68,764,226 of NC_072738.1, forward strand.
CATTTTTACAACCGCCAAAATTTATCTTTGCTGCAAACTGAAACAATAAAATGATGAGTAATTTAAACCTTGCTTTTTTTTTCATTTAATATTTTAGGATAAAGACAATAAGATCGTTGAGCTGAAAACAATAGGAACCCCTGTTGCAAACACTAAAAAGCCTAAAGCATTTATTCACTGGGTATCCGAGCCAATCACTTGTGAAGTTAGACTATATGAACGACTGTAAGTATAAATAAAAATTATTAGGACTTTGAGACTTTATTGAAATAAATGCAGTTTCTAAGATTTACTTTATTTGCAAGCATTAGTATTTTTTTTTCCTCTTTTTTTTCATTTGTTTTTCTTCACATGGCAAAGGCATTTTATACAAGCTTTATTAAATAATTTTATGGGTGGAGTTTGCTCTAGGGTGGAAAATTGCGCCATTCCCGTTCCTTTTCCTGAGCTCCCACTTAATAGAAAACCCTTTGGACACTGTTCTCCATTAGCAGACGTACATTTAAGAGTTCCCGAAATTTTTCATCTTGAAATTTTCTGTCTTTTAAATTTATTTTGTGGAGACATCTTGTATAAATAGAATAGCAGACAATAATTTTCAACTGTCATCCTACTCAAAGAATTTAGCCACTAAGAAACAGGAAGAAAAGATAGAGGTTGACTTTATTCTTTTGCTTTACACAATGCTCAAACAACTTTGAAGCTTTAGCTTAATTTTTGCTCCTAGTAGTCCTCCTCCATTACTTAGTAAATAATTGATTAAAAGAAAAATATTTCCTTTTTCACACATTGAAAGAGATTTTAATGTTAGTCGGAGCAGTAACTTGCTACTGAAAAAACTTTTTTTTTTTTTTATTGGAAGTTGAATAAATGATATAAATACATTAATAGAATTTTATAATATTTTTTTTTAATCTTAAAAGATAAGTATACATTTAAATCAATAATAAAAGTTACATAAAAAGTAGTTTGTATCCTTTTAATAATATGTTCAAAAATATGTCACTATTTTGATACCTAGAAATTTTATGTTATCAGTATGTACTAATCAGGGAGGTTAAAAGCTTTTTTGGCATAGCTACCTGATATTATATAGTCCCTGTAAAACCGAATTTGTATTCTTTAAAAGAATGTCGTTTATTTTGTATGCAAAAATTTTAACTTTAAAAGCAAAATTTTTCCATTTTGTTTTTCTCAAAACTACAAATGAACCACTGTGTTGCTTTCTGTTGAATTAAAAGATAAGTTACCTTTTCAAATTAAGTTTGGGTGCTGTACCACAGAATTAAACCACAATATATTTTTCATTTTGCAAGCAATATTTTATCATTAACTGCATAGAGATGTTAATTTCATTAAAGTCAATGTCTTTGGAAAGTATGAGATGTACATATCACGATAATTATAATTTCAGCAAAGAAAGCACCTAACAATGGAATTAGTAGCAAATGGAAGCATGTTCAAATGCAGTTTATTATGGAAAGTTTTTTTAAACACCTTTTATAAATTCAGTTATATTTTTTAAAAAAGCTAAAAAAAAAGTTGAGTTATACTATAATATATTTTTGACAATAAATATTTCCACTCCAATTATATTGGGATTTTATTTATTTATTTGTTTATTTATTTATTTTTTTTGTAATAGTTTTCATCATAAGAACCCTGAAGATAGTAAAGAAGTTCCTGGGGGTTATCTTGAAGATTGTAATCGTGTAAGTTGATTATTGGACCATATTTATGCTGTATTTCTTTTTACTTTTCTTTTCTTGTATATATAAGTGTAATTCTAAAATAATAATAATATGTGTGAAATGGTTTGGCAAAAAAAAAAAAACTTTTACAAACCATAAATTATTTAATAAATTTGTTTGTAATTGAGATCAGTATAGACCTGATCAGACTGTATGAATAGATTCCTATTCTGCGTTAAACTATAACAATGATTTTATTTTAAAAACTTAATATTTATTGACCAGTTCCAAAAGAGGGTGAGTCCCAACCTTCCTATGCAACAAACAAACGTTTTTACCCTGCCCTGAAAAGTAGTGAAAACGTGACTTATGTTAGTCTGGTTTTGAGGTACTGATATTTATTAGAATATGTAAAGTTTGAAGGCCAATCTCTCTGATGAAAAGGCAATTTAATATTTTCTAGTTATAAATGATTACCTGAAAAATATTATTCTGCAAAAAGCCAAATTAATTTAATGCTGCTAAATTTAATCATTGTTATTAATAATAAGGTAACTGCCTGGTTAATGAGTTTAAAGCATCGAAATGTGGAGAACTTTCCAATACTTTATTAAAACATTTAGACATTTATAAATGTTGGTAAAATAGTCTTTGATGATTTTAAATGTGATAAATCTCAAACTGGGGGATTTTTTTTATCCATAGGATTCCCTTCAAGTTATTCACAATGCAATGATAGATTCTAGCATTAAGGATGCCAAGACATATGACAAATTTCAGTTTGAGAGGCTCGGATTTTTTAGCGTTGATCCTGATTCTACAGCTAAAAAAAGTAAGCATCTTACCATTCTTTTTCTTTTGTGCAACACTAAAATAAATAAAAGTTTTTTTTTTTTTTTGAAATGTGTGTGGTGTGATTGCAGGAAACAATTGAGGCATTGAGAAGTAAAGGGATGTAAGTGGACCTTCTCAAGTTTTGAGTAAAACACGTTTAAAGATGAGGTCCTAAGTAGGCTTTCAGTGAAAAGTTTTTCTAAAGCATACTATATAGCAGCATCTACCAGAGCTACTAGTACATCTCTTACTTCAAGACAGATTTGAGGTCAACCTACCACTTGTACTGGTTATTTCAAAATTTTTAATTTTGGCACTTACATCCTTTTTTTTCTCTCTCTTCCTCAATTGACCATGATCTTAAATATTAATATAAAATAATTTAAAAGCATTTAAAGTTCTGGTTTTATTATTGTTGTTGTTTTAAAATGTCTTAAGTGTATCTGTATCTGTGTTATGAGCTGTCAATGGATCTATGATATAACTAATATTTGTCTATTTTACAGATAGTCTTCAATCAGACTGTAACTTTAAAAGAAGATGTTGGCAAAGAATAATTTAGATTTTTATAAAAAAATTCTTTAAAATAAAAATTCAAATTGTAATTTGTGTGTGTGTGTATTCTTTTACAAAGAAAATTTTTTTATGCATGTAATAAAAAGTCCTGCCAAGGAGGTTCATGTCCACATTTCAAATAGACATGAAGGTATGTATATATTATGTATCTCGGGTCTATGGTGAGTGATTATAGTTACATTTAACTTATGTCTGAGTTTTTTTTTTTTCTGGTGAGATTTTTTCTACCATAATGACCTGGGCATTAGACGCGTAAATACATCGCTCAAAGAGGGCTGCCCCGCCATCTTATCTCATACGCGAACTGTAAGACAATGAAAAATCAAGATCTTTCATACTGATTGCTAGGAGGTGCTCTCTTTATCATCAAATAGGATCTACAGAAATGTTGGTCTTTAAAATTATATCCTCTAAGTACAATAGCCCTTCGTTATATCCCGCTTGTCGGGGGGGGGGGAGGAGACAGCAAAGCAGCACGATACGTCGGACCCTGATTTAACAAATTTCGAATTTTAGCATTTTTTTTCATTCCCCCACTGAAATGAAGGTAAAAACCTCTATTTACCAAATAATAAACCCCGAATTAGCGAATATTTTTAATAGCCGGAATTTTTTTTTTTTTTAATTTGAGTTGGGAAATATTGGAATGTTTTCCAAATGATATAATCTATCTTGTGCGAAGCAGAAAAAGACTTCTTGGAATCGGCAATGTTTGACGGGCGAGTGGGCAACCAATGAATAGCCATTCTGTTGCAGAAAGTGATAATGAAACTCTCATTAAAACTTACTTTTTGCTTTACATGGAATGCAAACTGTAAAAAGATATCTCATGCAGTAGGCTGTAAATGAAACAGTATTTTATTCTCTGCATAAAGTCTAAAGAGAACTATTTCGAGTCAAGTATCGAGAAAATTTTCAAAATTTGTTACTCAGTACAAAAAATGTCAAATTAACTAGAGTGTGTAAAAAGTAGCGAATCCTGAGTAAAAAGTGCACACTTTCTAATTATGGATTTTATTTGTGTGGCTGCTTATTGGGGCTGTTAGATAAAATAAGTGCAATTTTTTTGTTTTTTTTCCGCACTCCGATACTACGAATAATTGATTTAACATAAAAAAGTTTCGGTTCCGATGAATTCCTTAAATCTAGGCCCGACTGTATAACTGAAGTCATAAAAGGTAACTATTCAATTAGCATAAAAATTAACATGTCACTACAAAATACAGGTTTATCATGTTAAGTTTTAACTAAATTTTTTTTTACTATTGTTTTATGAAGGAATATGAATTGAGAGCTGCAGCTGATAAGCCTCTACACACGAAGCAGTTAGTTGAATTAACTTTTTGAAAAAGCTGTCTGTCAACTAGTTGACTGGCGTTTTTCTTTATCTTCAAGCAAGACAATTTGGTGGAATTGGCTTTTCTTCAAATAAGCCGAATTTGTTTAAGCAGCAGTTTCACAACACTGTTGAAACCGAACAGAGTTGACTGTGAGCTAGTTTACTAGTGTGGGGAGCGAACGCTTGTAAAGGCCTGATAAGCAGGGTTTTTTTTTTTTTTTTTTTTTTCAAAAATTTTTTTCAACATCATTTCCCCCCAAATGTTTTCATAAATTTTACATATCATTGCAAAGAGTAAAATCTAATGAATGCAAGTAACTAGCAAAGCTTTAGAGATAAATTAAAGATTAATAAATTTAGAGACTTTTTTTTTTAAGGTAATGATTTTTTACCAACCGGGGTTTACGCATTCTGATAACTGCCGTTTGAAAGTTGATTCTACTAAATTGCCTCATGTGCAGGAGGCCTTAAACTGCAACAAATTAAGTGTACTGAAAATGTGCCAGATTCGTTCATCAATTAAAAAAAAAAAATGCTTTTTCTGAGGAATACCTTTTTTTTTTGTCTTTGATATCAAATATGAAGCTGTTTTTTTTTCTCTCTCCCTATATAATTTTTTGGTTACAAAGGAAAAGCATGATATATTTTAATGAGCGACATAACGAGGCATGACGAATTTTGTAATGAGGGAGTTACTTTGATTGAAAATAGCAATTTAATGTCAAACAGAACTAACGTTCAAGCCACGTACCTTATGAAATCACATGAACCTTCTTTCAGTACCTAGTTTTATACATTTCAACAAAAATACTTAGTCATATTCCCAGTTGTGCAGGTAGTATTTGTGTGAAAATATCAATTGACTTTGATATAATATTCAATGTACAATTCAAGCAAAGGGAAAAAAATAATTAAGAAATGATACCTAATTTCTTATAAATATAAAAAATATTCTTTATATACAAAATTATTCTGCTTTCTCAAGAAGGTAGCACCATTTCTGGACACATGGTTTGAGGTACAGCAAGATGGGAATGCAAAGAAAGGGCAGCTGCCCGTTTTCCTGCTTCGATACACTTAGATGGAGAAAGTCGCTGGAGAATACCAGTAATCATTCCAGCAGCAAAACTACAAGAAAAGAGCTTGTGTCATGTACTAAAAAAGGAAACCACAGCAAAGAATCTTTTCTAAAATATTTTAGTAGTTAAGTGTAGTCAAACGTAATTTTCCCAGCCTCATATCATCGCCCTATATCAATAGTAGGATATCTTATTGTTGTTTTCAGGCTTAGACGTTTTACTGTTTCTTTGAGGCGATATGTAAGAGCAGGTGATTCCTGGATTAATATTCAAAATTAGTTTAGAAATGAAACCAAGAACTAAGGCCTTATATATGTCATATGGTAGTAGTAGAAGACAGCTTAAAACGATACTTGCATTGTGCTCGTTTCTCTGATTTCGAACGTTAAAGTTGAAAGTATGATCATTGTTAGTCAGGAGGGTTTTAACAAGAGGTGCGACATCGATGGCAAAACATCGATGTTAAAAATTAAAACATCCATAGTATTGATACATCGAACAAAAAACATCGATGTTTCCAAACATCGATCTTTTTATCAATGTATAATATACATTTTTGAATATACTACACTAATTTAAGCAATACAAAAGAATACGTACCCGACGAATATATTGAAAATACTGAACCTCAAATCAGGAATATAATTTAATAAGAATAATTTCGCAACATCTTGGTATTATAGTAAGACAAAATTGATAATAAAACATGCACCGATTCATACAAACTAGTTATAGTACTAAGGAAATATTTTCAAACTGAATGAAACTAAAAGTAAATTTACATCAAAAAAGAATCTAAGAAAAAATGTATCATAGCACTTACCGTCAGTTGAATGATGAGAAAAAGTTGTGCTAATTATTTTAAAAATACAAAATTAGTTCTAGCAATTATTTTTAAGAGCAAGAAATATGTGTTGTACTGTTAGTTAATAATTAAACACAAATTGTAAGTAATAGAGGGACGACTTGTTGGGGGAAGTTGATTAGTAACCCCGACTATTGGTGTTGAGAGTTTGGAGAAAAAGGAGTTAGTTTACTTTGTCCCCCCAGAAGCACATTTCTCTTTCCGTAGACTTTCCCACCAGTCAGAGAAACGTCTCTTTCCGATGGCCTCAGAAGTTGCTATCACTATCAAATACTTTAAGGCAACTTTTACCAGCTCTAAATTTTTAAAGTTATAATTTTCACAGTAGTAACGTATTGGATTTTCCTTTATTTTAAGAACTGGAACTTTGAAATAGACTGCAAGTTCTGGCACTAGACTACCAGTGTCAGGTTCTTCCAATAGCTTTGACCCCTTCCTCACTCTCTAGTTAATCTACTATCTTGTAGTCTTCCCAAAAATCATCCTCTACAAAGAAAAATTGATGTTATAAAATGGGTGCAAAAAAAATGATTTTTTTTTTTTTTTTTGGCAACTCCATAAATAAACTTAACTACCTGGCGAGAAAATTGGAGCAAATTTTATGATAATTTTCAATTAAAAAGCAAAAACATCAACATCGAAACCAAAACATCGATGATCCAAAAACATCGACATCGATGTCGCACCCCTAGGCTTTTAACCAAACGCTTTTCTCAGGAAATCTGTAATGATCAATAAAATTTAGTATCATTCTATTTACATTTGTTACACTAGGACAGGGCTCTCCATCCTGCGGCCCACGAATAGTTTTTTCCCGGCCCGCGGGAAGTTTACAAACTGAAAAAGGGGGGGGGAATTTCATAATGTTTCCTTTTGAGAGCATATTTTGAAAGAAAACTAAACCCAGAAAATCCCAAAAATTATTGCTCAACATGGGCGTAGCCGAAGGGGGAAGAGAAGGGCAACTGTCCATAAGCGCCCATGTGGGGGGGGGGGGGCAAAACGGGGCTGGATCCCCCACCCCCTTTGAAATGAGAACTTCCATGCTTTTAGTACTTTTTTCTTTGCGAAAATGTAAAAACATTTCTTTCCAGCCATTAATGAATAAGTTATTAAAAATGTCAAATTTTTATTATTCTAATCTGTACTGAAATTGGTTTCAAGGGGGAAAATCTCCTTCTAAACCATGCAGAAAATATCTGAGCCCCCCCCCCCCCTTAAAATTTTGTGTATGGGCGCCCATGCAACTGTCCCTCCGGAAGTCCTCCAACTTTCACTTTCCTCCTTAAAGTCATCAAAGACAGTTTGAAATTTACAGTATTGGGAGCGGGGAGCTATCTCCAGTGAAACCATCTAAACCAGCGGTCCCCAATCTTTTCTGTTGTGCGGCCCATCAGTTTTGTAAAAACAAAACTTGAGACCCAGTAACTATACCAAAGAACTATACAAGTAAAACTTTTTGTGGGAAATATAACTTTATAATGGAACGAGACCAATGACGTTCTTTTAACAAATGATTTTAAGAGTTTGTTCAAGCAATAGTTTAATTAACGAGTATTCGCCATTAGAGGTTAATTTCAATTTCTTGAATTGTCCCGAAAAAATATCAGACCCCAGGATTTATCTTGGTTTTAAAGAATCCCGACCAATGTCTACGATCCAGTACTAAGCTGCCCACTGCCCACTTGTGGGCCGCGGCTCATGAGTTGGGAACCGCTAATTTAAACTGAAATATTTGCTTCGCCGCCAAAAATTTACAATGTGGCCCTTGAATTAAAAAAAAGCTTGGAGACCCCTGTACTAGGCTATTTAAGGGGGGAGTTGCTTTAGGGGGGCATTAATAAATGTACGCAATTGAAAAAGATTGCGTATCTTTTAAATGAAGGAGAAAAATCTGATGTGTGCATAACATAACTTTACTCCTGTTAAATATTCGATGTATTTTTAATAACTCAAAAGAATAGATGCGTGAACTCATATATGCGTTTTCGAAGTAAAACTTCTCAAATTCATGTTTTTTTTTTTTTTTTTTTTTTTTTTTTTTTTTTTTGACACTTATAAAGTATGTTAAATATAGAGTTTGGTACTTTCAAATTTAAAGAATTGTTATGTCTCTGTTTTAAGTGTCAGGTATTTAAAATCTGAAGTCAGAAGGCTGTATTGTTTTGTCACAAATGATGTTCACATGTTCACAATAACTGCAATAAAAATAAATACTGCAATACTGCAGATAAAGCACGGACTTTCTACAATTCTTCAATAATTTTAATTTTCAAATGAAATTGAAAATAAATTTTAAAAAAATATATAGTAACAATTTTTTCAGCAAAAAAAGTAGAAGGAAAAGCAAATAGTAATGAACATTTCGGAGGAGGTCGTTACCCTAAAAACCCACCCTGTACATCTTACCTGTATTTGGTTTACATAGAACTTGCAACAAGGGCCGTTCTTGGTTCTGATGGGGAGTCGTTTTCAGAGGTACAATTTTCCTGCGCAAATAGGGGTCTGGGGGACGATTTTATTAAAAGATTTGTAACAAAATTGCAGTTTTATGTGTTCGCTTAACGGTAAGTAGGTTCAAGACCCACTCTCTGGATCCGTGCCTGACTAACACTTGGTAAAAAGATTACTATAAAAGACACGATTTGATTGAAATGTACATCACTTACCAGTCTCCTGCTCCTGACACGCTGATGATTCCTTCTACATTTGGAGCTGGGTAATGAACAACACGAACTTCACCCTAACAGGAAAAAAATTGCTTTTGATTCTTTCAATGCAACCAATTATCTAAACAATTTACAATTTTGGTCTCATTTTAACTAAAATATATTGTTCATATAGAAGTCAATCTGAGGGTATGTTCTATTCTTAATCGCCCGAGTTGTTGGAATTGGCACTTGTTCTCTTGGGTTAAAAAATGTAGTTTTCAAAAGGTAAGAATTTGTTTACACAGCACATAATTTTAATCTAGAAAAAAATCAAGTTCCATTTAACTGACCTTAAAAGTTTGTTAAATAAGTATCCCACTTTCGGAAGAAGAAAAAAATGGCAAATCTAGAGCGTTGGAAATCTAATCTCCCTCAATTTAATCTTCTTGAAACTCCACACACTACTCCCATTGGGCGCTACCATTGTTGGATGCATTCCGGAAATGCAGTGCAGCTCAAAAGCTATCGTTGCAGCCACACATTGTCCTCTTTTGTGTGAAATTTTGTTCCTTTCAAAGGCTACTTGAATCTGTAAAACAGTCAGAAGTCACAGAGGCCATATCAGGAAAATAAGAAGCCTATTGAAAAATAAGACTCTAGTTTTGCCAAATAAGTCTGAGTCAAGTGCGAAAAATGTGCTTGCAAATTGTCATCAAAAGTCATCTCCATCGTCCGCTTGGTTTTTCCGTCATTTTTCATGAAATTTGGAAAATGACAACAGCACTACGCACTACCTCAGCCCAACTCTGATTCCCGGCGACTGACGCTATTGACAGATTGGAGGGGGGAGAAATCATGGGCGGAGTTAAGGGGGGCTAAGCCCCCTTGGCAGCTCATTAGCCCCCCTCAAAGAAAAAATACAGACGAGTTGAGAAGCCTTCTTTCTACACATAGTTATTTTTGTTCATCAAATTATAACTCTCATAGCGATTGATTTTTTTTTTTTTTTTTGGCTCAACATTGAACATTTTAATAGGTTTTCTTCTTATCTCTGCCCTCGTTACTTTCCTCGTTTTCGTCTGCAGAACTACGAGCTCGTGTCCCGGGTGGTAACTTTTAATGGTGACAAATTGACATAATCTACCATTAGGAGACCTAAAGGGTTCTAAGTTAATTTTTTTAAAAAAAACTTTTTTAGGAAAACAATTTTGAAAGTTTTAAGGAAGAAAACAGCTTTTCTACCTCTTCTTCCCTAAATTAGGCCAAACGTAGCCAAAAACAGCGATTTTTGGAAGTAATTCTGAAACTCCGGGATGGTAAACCTCTCATCCCACTCTTGTCTAACATCGCCAAAGAGAGCTTTAAAATATGTTTTTAGGATTTATGCTTTAAAACCCCCTTTCCCTAACACCCCAAAAAAGATAGCTTAGAATTGTATTTTTAGAGCCTCAATTTTGAAAATTCGGCGGTGAGCTCATGAAACCTCACGCTTCCCTTAACATTACTACTTGAAAGTGCATTTTTAGGCCTTCAGTTTCGAAAAATATCCAAATCAGAGCACTCATTCGCTTCCCCAGCACCTTAACCTAAAATTGCGTTTTTTAAAACTGCATAATCGAAAGAGTTCTGAGAGGTGTCAGCTGTCATGAACTCTTCGATTATACATGACAGTCCCCGCCCCCCCCCCCCCCCCCCCCATTTAGATTATACAATCTAAAATGCGTTTTTAGGATTTCTATTTAAAAAATTTCAGCAGAAAGGGCCCCGAACAGATATTTTGCGTCTTCACGATTTCAATTTTGAACATTATAAAAGAACAAAATCCTATGCAGAGGCGTATTTGGATGTGATGTCGTCCTGGGCCTCTTGAGACGTTAAATTAGAGTTGGGAGAGGAAAAAAAATCAAGGTCTTTTTTTTAATTTAATACATAAGTAAAATTTGTTTTTCAAATTTATTAAATCAGATTTGTTTTTATTTAAATAATTTTTCTAATGAACTCTGGTCAAATCAAATTTGAAATACACTAATAATAAACTTTGAATTAATAAAATTATAATTGCTAATTCTAAGTAATAATAATTATCGTTTTCAAGCTCTTCATTATGCTTCGATTACTTTTTTAATTAATAATACTTTAAAAAAATTAATTAATTTATTTATTTTTGCTCCCTAATATTATTCATAAGAATGTCAAACTTTGCCAAGAACTGAAGTTTCTGAAATTTTAGATATTGCTTTACAGTTATCAAATTACTATTCAAAATTGATTTGAAATGCGAAACAGGCAATTATATGTGCATTTAGTGTGTAAATACAGGGCCGATCCTAGCAGGTGTGCAGCGTGTGCACCGCACAAGGACGGACAAAGCAAGGGGCGGCCGCAGGCCGCATCATATAGTTCTTTTAATTAAGAAAAATTCCTCAAGATTTTCTCACAAGATAATTTATAATAAGTCGATTAAATATGATGAATTTTAAATGTTCAATTATCAAAGTAAGTGCCAATTTCGCGACAGCATAGCATAGTTTAATAAAAATAGAATGTTAAGGAACAATGTGTTGGTTCATTGTCCATTATTATCTACTTTTTACACACATGCTTCATTTGATTGTAAAATTTGTGACAGAACTGGTTATCAGGCACGGATACAGGGGAGTGGAATTGAGGGAAATGACCCCCTCCTGAAGCATGAAAGGGTGCCTTCTAAAAGGAGCACCGAGGGCGGCCACTAATGTTTACCCCCCAAGTTTTTATAGACTATAGATATAGTTTTATTTTACATATTAAAAAAAGCTATACTGATTAGATACTCTCCCAAGCGTTTCAAACAACAAATTCTGTGTTCAACAATCGGGGATGCGTGGAGAGAGAGTGGAAAATTGCGACTCCCCTGAGAGTCAAACATATATGAATGACGAACAAAAATTTTGTAATTTTCTCCCTTTGCAGCATTTTTTTCTAATTAAAATCACAGATGAACTGCTCGGTTTCAAATCTGGTAGGAGGACAGGGCTGTTGACCCAGGTAGTAAATTTAAATGTGGCTCCAAAACAGGCCCGTGTCCAGGATTTCATAAAGGGAGGGGTTGAAACTTTTTCCCTTTGTAACTTACTTTCTCAAAGGAAAACTAACTACGCGTGTTGAATAGTTTATTTTAGTTCGATAACTAGGCTTTTTTTTTATACGTTTTGTGTGTGTGTGTGTGTGTGTGTGTGTGTGTGTTTTTTTTAATGAAATCTTATTTGTACAGTTGAAAATTTTGTAAAAGCGGGAAAAAAAGGCACACATATTCCTTTTATGCCACCTAATGCTAGTTTCTTTTATTTTCTCTTGTTTTCCCATCAAATAACATTAAACAGGAATTTAATGAAAATAAAAAAATTTATTAAAAAAATTGCTGTTTCGCATAGAAAAATTTTTCTAATGTGTGAAACGACTGATTCATTTAACACTAAAGGCATACCATAAGAAAACACAATAGTAAGCAAAGTAACCATTTTCCCTGCCCCTAAGTTTTTTTTTTTTTTTTTTTTTTTTTTGAGGGAGGGGGCTACATCATTGTCCAATATTCTTATAAATAATTTTGCCCTGCATGCTTACAGCATTGCCGGACTCTTCAGCCATTCCTCCATCGTTAATTTTTTAAAGCACTTAGAAGCGAAGGTGCTTGGGAATCTTACAATTGAGGAAAGTGTTAATTGCTAAAGATGGGGAAATATTAAAGAGGGTAAATACTGCACCAGAGTTTAACTCTAAAACTAATTAAAACTTGAAATACGTTTTGGAAAATCGTTTAATGATTCATTGATTTTTTTTCAATGAATCATTAAGGGATGGGTTTAACCCCTAAAACCCTTCCCTTAGACACGGCTCTGCTCCAAAACAAAGATCCAAAAGGATGCCGTGACCTCCTTGACAAGATCAAAGAAGGCTCAAAATTGCGTTTTTAGGACTTTGTTTTCGGAAAATTTCGCTGGTTGAACCACTGATCTTAAGGACCCAATTAAGCCTCTGATTCACCCCTTCCACCTTAACTGAATCAGACATAGCTTAAAAATGTGCTCCAAAATCCAAAATGTGTTTTCAGAAGACAGCACTTCCTAATATCATCAAAAATTGCTTAATGACATTTTTGGATTTCTTTTCGAAATTTTTGTGATGGAGGGCCCCGCAATCCATTCGCAAACATTACTACCAAAGATAGTTTTAATTAGCGTCTTTAAAAAGGCCCCTAATCCCACCCCCTCTCACTTCACGTATTGAAAAACGAACTAAATTTGCGTTTTTCAAACATCAGTTTCAAGAGCTTTCGGGGAAGGACCCCGGATTCCCCTTTTTTCCACGCAATCACTATACTTCTAAGATTCGTATTTAGACAGTTCCGTGGAACCACAGAACCCTTCCTGCCAAAACTAGCCTGAAATTGACTTCAGTTTCAAAAAGCATTTCGTGAGGGCACACTAAACCCCCGCCCGTTCAGAGGTAGCCCTTTTTGCATAAAGATGAGGATACAATTCCTAAGAAAGCAATAAATGTCATGCTTGTCCAGAGAAGCCTCGATTAAAAATATTAATTGTGATTACGTTTAATATTGCTGTTGTTAGGCAACGAATTTTCCTAACAATGGGTTTTATATTTAATCATTTGATGTGGAAATTACAAGACATTTACAGTTTTCGATCACGACGTTTTCAATCTAAGTTTTTTAGGAATAAATTATAGCCTAAGTTATTCCCTGATAATTTAGCTATCCATGGTGAAAAAATTGTTGAAATCCGTCCAGTAGTTTTAAAGTTTACCCCGGACATCCGGACCGAAGTAGACTTTTATGTATAAATATGTGGATACAATTCCTAAGAAAGCAATAAATGTCATGCTTGTCAGCCTTGATTAAAAATATTAATTGTGATTACTTTTAATATTGCTGTTGTTAGGCAACGAATTTTCCTAACAATGGGTTTTATATTTAATCATTACATGGGGAAATTACATGAAATTTGCTGTTTTCGATCACGACATTTTCAAACTAAGATTTGTAGCAATAAATTATAACCTAAGTTGTTCCCCGATTATGTAGCTATCTATGGTGAAAAATTGGTTAAAATCCCTCCAGTAGTTTTGAAGTTTACCCCGGACATCCGGACAGAGATTAGCCCTTTATGTATAAAGATAAGGATGCAATTCCTAAGAAAGCAATATCATGCTTGCTCCGGAGAGGCCTTGATTCAAAATTTACATTATGATTACTTTTAATGTTCCTGTTATTAGGCAACGAATTTTCGAAACAATGGATTTAATCTTTAATCATTTGATGTGGAAATTACATGACATTTAGTGTTTTCAATCACGACGTTCTTAAACTAAGTTTTTTAGCAATAAATTATAGCCTAAGTTGTTCCCCGATTATATAGCTATCTATGGTGAAAAATTGGTTAAAATCCCTCCAGTAGTTTTGAAGTTTACCCCGGACATCCGGACAGAGATTAGCCCTTTATGTATAAAGATTATAATAAATCAATATTTTCTAACAAATTAAGAACTTTTTTTTTTTTTTTTTTGCAATTTAAAGCAGTTTTTGAAATGAGTAGGTAATCTTAGCATATTGGTTTCAAAAATGACTTTAAAAATTTCGAAAACATATTTAAAGATTTAAATTAAAAAAAAAAGCTTATCAACAATTTTCAGTTCAACATAAAGTAAACTAAATGAAAATAATAATACTAAAACAATCTGTCCTAATCCATGCACTTTGATGCGACATCGATTTCGATGGTTTTGAAACATCGATGTGTCTGTTAAATCATCGATGTTTTTACCGTCGATGTTAGATGGTCGACTTTTTTTTCGATGTTGATAGTTTATATTTAAACCTAAAATATCTTCAAAAATGTGAATATGTTTACAGTTATGAGAAAAACATTATTACTAATTAGTTATTGCGACATCTATCACGTTAGAAGGAATTTTCTCTTTGTTTTCTATAGAAGTAGACTTATATTGCACGTTATTAACTTGAAATAGTTTACAAATATCTCTTATTGATATGTAATAATTATTCTTAATAATAATTCATGTGAATTAATTATTATAAATTATAATGTAATAATTATTAGTACGTTACATTCACACAGGGTTGTATTATTCAGGTGAAAATTTAAAGGACCTTAAGTAATTATTCCAGTTAATTTCCATTGATGTTTCAGTACTTTAAATATTACTTATCCGTATGCATTACTTAATTTGGAATGGTAATAATCAATTATCATTATTTTTATAAACTTATCCTTAGCAGTTCAAAAATCATTTCAATTGATAAAGTGATAACTGGATTTAGTTCTAGTATTAAAACATTTTATTTTATGTGACGAAATAGCATGACCGCTCCTATGGGCTTATGACTTAAAAAAAAAGAGTTTAGTTTTACTTATTTAAATATGGGAAAAAGTGACGCCCCCTCTATCCATGCCGCTCTGGGCTGTAGCCCAGTAAACCCATACGTAAATACGGCTCTGGCCCTATGCCTCCCCGTTCCCCGCCATCCTCTCCATTTACACTACACCTTCAAACAAATAATAAAGCTGCGTTTCAAAACTTCCATTTCTACAGTTGTCTGTTAAATGAGTTGGTTTTCTATTTCTTCCCCTCAACAAACTCCTCACAGAGCTTGAAACTTCGTTTTCAATAAGAGCCTTTAAACCTTTTCCTCCCAAAGATATAGCCTTTTTTTAAAATACAGATTTGAACTTGTGTTTTTAGGTTTTTGTAGCAGCAAATTTCCGGGAAGTGTCCCTCTCAAGTCACCAAAGATAGTTTAAACAATAATTCAGTTTTGAAAAAAAAAATTGGGACATGCCATCTCTCCTTCCCGTAACATTGTCTAAAATTACGATTTCGATATCAATTTTGAAAATTGCCTGAATCCTCTTTCTACGTGACAGTGGCGCAGCCACGGGAGGGGTTTTGGGGTTAAAACCCCTCCCAGAACACAAGCACATTTATTTCCTCCATTAAGATCAAGGGAAAAAGCAGAGTATTTGAGCTTCTCCACGCGGAATAGGTTTCAACAAAATATTTTACTGTTTTGAATAATCGGGAAGCAGTCAGAAATTACTTTTCAATTCTTAAATATAAAAGTTGTATTTCATGATAAGCACCCCACGTCCCCCCCCCCCTGGTGTAAGATAGCTAAAATGGTGTCAATAAAGCTCTACAGAGTATCATGGTCCCTCAGCACTTCCATCTCTGCACAACTCCTTTTTAGGGACATCTAGTGAGAGGAAGCCTACCGAAAGATCGAAAGCGTTATTAGCTAGCATTTGACATTCAAAAATACATGAATGTATTTTAGGAGGAGCTTTTAAGTGATCTCACGAAAAACACGCAAAAAATGAATATAAGATTAAAGTAAAACTAATAATAAATATTCTGTGCTTTTTCCCACTTTCTTCGTTTCATAGTGACATCAACACGAATTATTAATTGTTTTTAAGAAGTTACTTAGAATGAATAATTACTAATCTGTAGAAATTCTTCGATATTGAATAATTACGCACAAGGGCACCCATATGCAAAATTTTAAGGGGGGCTCAAAAATTTTCCCCATGGTTTAGCAGAATATTTTCCTCATGGAAACCGATTTTAGTACAGATTAAAGATGTTAAAATTTGACATTTTTTTATAACTTATTCATTATTGGCTCATATTAGTCATTAATGGCTGGAAAAGAAATTTTTATACATTTTTGCAAAGAAAAAAGCACTAAAAGCAAGGAAGTTCTCATTTCTAAGGGGGCTTGAGCCCCCCCTACCCCCTATATGGGCGCCCTTGATTACGCATTGTAAATGAATGGGAAAGAAAGCAACAATTTTTGATTTTGAAAACCCTTCCCAGAAAAATTTTCTGGCTGCGCCACTGCTATCTGACCTTTTAACCGAACTTATAATTGCCTAAAACTGCGTTTTTAAGACTTCAATTTTGAAATATTTCTGGGGAACGTCCATCGATTTCCCTTCTCCTCCCTCTAATATCACTGAAGAAAGTCTAAAACTGCGCTTTACTTTTAACTTTTGGTATCTATCCTTCTTTCAAAGCAATAAATTGCGCAAAAAATTCTGATTTCGCAGTTCCAATATAGGATTCCTATAGGAGGCGCTACAGTCTTAGGCCAATGGCTGCTGAAAGAGGTAAAACAAAGACACGTACACCTACTCAATTAGACATCTTCATTGCTCGCGCCTAATTGAATGTTTTAACTCTTTGACTGATGTCTTAAATCAGCGCAAGGTGGCGTATTCATGCTTTAGAATGCGAATTAAGTTTAACGTTTAATAAATTTACCCAATTTCTTTCTTTATATTTTTGCAAGACATTTTGATATAAAACTTGAAGGAAGATGGGCAAATGCGTCAGTTTCATTTCTTAAAACGTTATGCCCTAACCCGGAAAAGTCAAAGATCTGACACTGCATGTTACCAATATGAAACGGTTTTAATATTCCTACCGAATTTGCCACATACACGCTCACATGTTTGTGTGCTCTTTACATCTATTAATTTGGTGCTATTTTTAAACTAGTGGCCCGACATTTTATCAGAGTTCTTCGGGGGAGAAGGGATAGTGCATTCTCAGTAAATATTAAGGATAACGATAACAAAATACACACACAAACGTATATTAACATTATGGTTCCGTATTAATTCGGGGGGGGGGGAGGTAATTAACTGCCCTTGATCCCCCAAGTGACGACTCTGGGGCTTAGCCCTCCTCTACGGGGCTTAGCCCACCTAGACGTAAAATTCCAACTCCGCCCATGAGAGAAATACCGCTATAGTACACCCAAAGGTTCAAGGTCAGCTCATGCAAGCTTGCTTCATTCTTTCCATCAGAGTTTTGCAAAAAAAATAGGTTTCTTTTCCAATAAACCTCGTACATAGAATCTTGCAAATCAATATGCTGTATTTTTTCATCGCCCAGTGTGTCAAAGTTCAAGGCATATCATAGTCGGAGGAGAAAACCTCATACCAAAAATTAGAATTCACATTGGCATTGTTAGCTATTTTAATCTTTCATCCTCCTACATTAAGATTGCACCCACAAATTACTGTTTGTTTACAGACTATTTGGTCAGATGCGTTTCCAAAAAAAAAAAAAAAAAACTGCTCTTAATGTAAATTTTGAAAAAAAAAAAAGGACAGTAGCTATTTTCTTTCCTCGAGTGAATTCCTTTCTTATGTAATAGCTCAAAGCAGAAGACAGAAATTACATTGGACTCAGTGGCGGATTCATCCGGCGGGTACCCGGGCATTTGCCCGGTGGGCCGGTCATGTTTCGGTCCGTTCAGTTGCCCTGTCTACAAACAGTAATATGTAAAAACCGCTACGTAAATTCTCTAGCTTCAATCACTGTTGACGCATGGGCTCAAGCCCGCGGATGGAGGGTGCAAGGCCGTCGCTAAGGGGGCCGTGTGGGTGCTACACCAATACTTTTGCCCATTTTTCAATTTTATCGATGAATTGCAATTCACATTTACTTTACTTATGAATAGAATTCACTATTGTTATGAATTGTAGTTCATATTAATTGCAATAAAAGTGACAAAAAGGATTTTTTTAATAAAACTTTAACAGAAAATGCAGTCTTAAAACACAATTTGGAACATCCAAAATTCTCTATTATGAAGATTATTTAAGTAAAGACCTCTTAAATGTGCGTTTCTAACATTTTTTTTTTTTTTTTTTGCGAAAAATAAAATATTCAGTTTCTTTCACTCAATATCCCTCGAAGGGTTCAAACTAACGGTTGAAGACCCTTCATGTTAAAAATGATTATATAAAAATATATGATTCTCACGGGCCGCCGACACACCTTTTGTTCCATTTACCTTTCCTATTTTTTTTTTTTTTTTTATGAAAAATATCATCCTGATAAATCATAGTTATTTTTAAAGAAAAATACACCAGGCCCCAGAAATATGGTTTAAATAGGTGAAAAATTAAAGTATAGCGAGAGAGATTGAAAATATATTGAAATTAATAGTCACACCAGTAGTTCTAAGTGCTTGAATGTAAAAATCATGCATGAATCGAAAATTTAAACAAAACTTTATCAAGAGGTGAAGGAGGAATGATATTTAAAATGAAATAGAGTGAAAAAAAAAATACCAAAGATCATTAAGGTTATTTAAGGTCACCAAAGCACCAGATCAGTTCAAGAAAAGTTTTTTTTTTTCTGGGGCCGCAGATGGCTTGCAATTCAAGAAAATAAAAATACTAGGCTGTAAATTGAAAATTTTATTATGGAAAATCTAAATGTAAATGGTTTTTAAGGAGAACACTGTAGGAGGGTGTTTCATATTTTTTATGAATAAAATAAATAAAGGAAGACTGGGATGTAGCCAAAAGGGGGGAAGAGAGGGATCCAAAAGAGGTTTATATCTTCCTTTTTAGTCACCAGAGCTTGCCTAAAGTGCGTTTTTGAAACTTAGCTTTTTAAGGAATTCCAGGGAAAAACTCCCGAACCCCATTCCTTAGTTTAACGTCATAAAGATCGCCTACAACAGCGTATTTGGGATTTCAGCTTCGAAAAACTTCGAGGAGAGTATTTCCGCCGCAATTGACCTAGAAACGTCCCCACCGCATCAATAAAGAGCGTCAAAAATCAGTGTTGAAAAAATTTCGAGGGCCCATTAAGCATCTCCTTCCCATAATATCATCGTAGATCGTCTAAAATTACCTTTTTTGAGCTTCAGTCTCAAACAAAAAAAAAAAAAAAAGGAAAACCCTCAAATCCCCACTTTCCCCATAACATCATGACAGGAAATTTCTTTGACCTATTCCCAAAAATTTAATTAAAACCTCAAATTTAAATCTAAACACCACACACCAAGCAATTTTTGTAACTGGCCATAGTCCTTTCCCTATCGATCTTCTTCGTTTCTCACTTTCAAATTCTGTATCATGTAAAAGTCCATGTCATGGTGTCATGGACTCACAGGTACACCAGACCTTTATATCTTCCATTGTCCACTAACCTCATCTTTCCGTATTGAATATTACCCCTCTAATTTCTCTTTCCGTAGTTTCGATTGTTTACCGGGTGAAAGCCCTCGATCCTCTCTTCTTAGTAACACTATAAAAGATCGTTCATAACTCCGTTTTCAAATCTACAGCATCGAAAAATTTCAAAGAAAGTCGCCCCCCCCCTCCCTTCCCTTTCGTCATCATCAGTAAAGCACGTCAGAAATCTGGTTTTTACTGCTTAAATTTCGAAAAAATTCCAAGGAGAGCCTCGCCATAACTCCTCCTCCCAAAATCATCGAAGGTCGGTAAAAGTTTCGTTTTTGGAACTTAACTTCTGAATAACTGTCGATGTCCTAGTTTTATTTAAAAAAAGCTTACAATTACCTTTTTAAGATTTCAATTTCAAAAAAATTCTCGGTGGATGTTGCTCGAATCTCTCCTTTCGCTATCATCACCCAAAATCTTTTAAAACTGCGTTTTCAGAGCTAATATTTTGAAATTTTCCCGGACCCCATTTTTCTAACATATTTGAAGATAATTTATAAATGCAAGATCGGAGTTTCACTTCCAAAAAATTGCCAGAAGAGGACCCTCGAACCTCCGCTCTCCCTGATATCACCAGAGATCATCTAAAATTGCGTTTTTAGGACTACAATTTGCAAAAATTTCCGGGGGAGAGACCCCAGGATCCCTTATATCTGACTCAATGTTAAACTTACAATTAAGTTTCTAATGCGAATATTTAATAACTCCATATGCAAGAAAATCAATCTACTCCCTATCTCTCTCTGTATTGATACATGTGTTTGAAAAAACACACACTCCTCGCCTCCCTATTCTAACTGAAGTAATGTTAGACGATATCATTACGGAAATAATCAATGCAGCACCAGGCAATTAAAAATACTTAAATAGGTTATTACAATTACCCTTTTTTTTAACAAACAAAGGTTTAGCTTATCTTGTATCAATTGTTCACCATTAAAACACAGAAAAGAATCTCATCGGTTAAATTTTATTTAAAAGAAAGTATTTAACTTTTTTGAATAACTTCCTCATATTTAAGTGATATCGTTTCCCAATCATTTTTGTAAAAATTAGTATCTATAGAAGCTATGGGACCGCAACATCCCTTTATGCCAGGGCCGATTTCTTGAACCAATCCGCCACTGATTGGACTTGATGTTATTCATCATCGATCTGTCTTTCGAATTTTCTCTTTACACCCTCTTTTTGTCATCTCTGGTTCCTCTTTTATTATTCTTCTCTTTTGGAGTTCAATTTCAAGTACGATGCTGCTAATCTTAATAAGTGATAAGCTTTGTATCCTGTTGCACAAAATTCAGCATTAGTGTATCAGGCGACCTACAGCTATACTTATCTATTTGCTAGGTGGGGTCACAACTGAATTCAATTGTTGTTTATAATACTATATAGTTATGTGGCGTAGTCTATAGAGTAACAAGATAACTAGAGCTGTCTATCATTTGCTACATTTCTACCAAAGATTCCACTACTTTTTTTTTTGTATGTGTTTTTTAACGTGATATTGAGTCACATAGATTGACTCTTTGCTCCGTCCGTGTCGTATCATTTTTTTTCCTTACCAGTCGCGCGTTCTTTCAAACATCTTCTGCCTTCTGTAAGTTGAATGGTATTCACACTTTTGCGAGAGTGACAAAAAGTTCCTCGTAGACTTTCCATGCACGTTAGTGATTCTACATGATTTAATTAACACACACTCATATAACCAATCACTTACTCAACGATATTTTTTATTCCATCATTAAAGTTTGTTTTCATTCAGAGTATTGTGGTTTGGACATCATTTGGAACAGATTACGTCTGACCCATTTTACTTCAGTCACATTAGGGTGTGCACATCTACCATTATAAGCTTTTGATAATGCATGCAATTAATTATATATATTATTATAAAAATATATTTTAAACTTGACATCGCACTCTTTAAATTTTGTTAAAAATTTATCGGCTTTGAACTTTTCTTTCTATTTTTTGCAGTAAGTTACCGCCCGAAGTCAGAGATAAGTCAGAAATACATAAAATACAAACACTCGTCTGATGTGCTAATTCTTTACGTTAGCTACCAGTTTGTTTGACTCTCTTGGCTCCCTTAAGAGGTTTTCCGCCTCCAGCTCTGTTACTTCCTATCCCGGTCTGATGAGTGCTAAAAATTGGGAAACTGCAGTCCTTGAATGGAATAACTGAGCTGGCGGTGTATTTTATGTATACTATCTCTTGTTGAAACTTGAACCATTAACGTTTAGCCTGATATACTAAATCGTATAAATTCTGTGCTCTCTCATAAAAAACAGTTCAATTATAAAAATTCAGTACAGAGAATACTTGAAAATATTCTTTGAGATACAAAATATTAGAACATTTGCAACCGTTGTCTCAATTCATTATCGGCAAATAAGCTTCTGTGTTCGATTGATTTTGCTGGCTTGATAATATGAAACCAAATTTATTTTAATTGCTTTGAATGATTGGGGAGTTTTCACCCTTGATTATTTTGGTAAAAGGCACGAGTATTTAAAGGGAAGTACGGAGCTTAGAGCCTGAAAATATTTAATTCTGTTACCTTTGAAATTTCGGAACCTCGAATGGGAAACAGACAATCTACAGTTAAAGTCGTTACCAGCACCACTCCATGGCAGCCTAACGTGACAAGCAGCGTGTGGAAGTTACCTGTCAAGAGTGGTTTACCTAAGTAACCAGTGTATGTCAATAAATCTTCTAGCGCACTTCCTGAAAAAAAAAAAAAGTTTTAAAAACATTACATTACAGAGTACACACAGAAAATTTAAATTCTGTATCAGCTGCAAAAAGTGTAACAACAAAAGTTTGCCCAGTTGGCATTAATAAAGCAGTTCTTATTCTTTTGTAAGCCATAATCCATCTAGGATAGTTCCGGCTAACCTCTCAAGAAACCAGAGTAAGGTTAGCCAGAAGTGTCCTTCCTTTAAAAGTTTGCAAAAAAAAAAAAATAATAATAATAATAATTACTGTACATTGAAATTTGTAAACTCATCAGTGTCTCAAAGGAAGAGTTCAGCACGTGGATATTTGAAAAAAAAAAAAAAAAAAAAAAAAAAAAAAACCACATTGAACTCAATATTCTGAAAATTCGAAACATCGTACCCTACATAAGAAGGAAAGGCACACATAAGTCATTATATCTCAAAACAGCTTTTCAGTAGTATAACTGTTTTCTTTGTGTACGAGGGTATGTGACAAATTACTTGCACTTTTCGTTCTACAACTTTGTTAACATAAGATAGGTGTACAACAGATATATTATTTTTTGATATAATCTCCAACTTTTACACTGGATCCTTTGCATTCGATCCAGCGGCCCACAGGTAGGTTTCGTGATAGACGGTTTTCGGTTGGTCATGAAGCCCCTTTTTCAGTCTTTTTTATGTCTGAGGCAAATCGACGACCTTTCAAACCTTCCTTGGGCGGTCCAAAGAGATAAAAGTCTGAGGGAGCAAGGTCTGGGTTGAAAGGAGGGTGTTCCAAGTCTCAAAGCCTGACCTGTTGACTGTTTCTATGGTGTGACGGGCCGTGTGCGGCCGGGTGTTGTCTTACAAAAACAAAACTTTCTTTGAGAGTAGACCACGGCGTTTGTTTTGAATCGCTGGCTTCAGGTTGTTGGGAAACAATGACCACTGCTTGTTTCTCCCCTTTGGTACAATCTGATAGCGGGGCTGACATGCTTATGCTGTTGTGGCTAGACGACAACTGACGCGATCGTGATTAAATTCCGCACACGTGACCACACACGCAACAACTCAACGCATGCGCATGTTACCGTTTCCTATCTTTGTTTAATGAAGTTGTAGAACAAAAAGTGTAGGTACTTCTTGACTTACCCTCGTATTGACACATCATGAGTGGGAAAGAAAACCTAAATTATTTTCATAGAGTGGATGAATAGTAGAACTGAAAATATTTTCTTACAGTCAAACAATAGAGTTTTCATGAACTCTGCTAATTTATACCGGGAAAGGTCTTTTTTTTAAATGAATGTATAACTTTTAATGAAAGTATTAAGTATTAAAGAATGTGAATTGCGCGAAGGAAGAGCTGAAGCATACCAGGAAAACAATTACCTGAAGTAGGAGGAGGATGCTGTCCTAAAATGGCGGAATACATTACTTTCAACTCATTGAGATTCGGTGAGGCATACGATAATGATGAACGCCATTTTGAACCACGTTGGAACATTCGATCTGCGTTACTAACATCTGTTGGTTCCAACCACACTACGAGAGAGAAAAAAAAAATAAATTAAACTTCTATGCATCGTTAAGTAAGTTTTTTTGCTAATGATGTATCAAAAGTTTCACATCATTCTGATGAGAGTGATATAGGTAATGTGGCCAGAATTTTCAAATTAAAAACCAGGACTTACTAACCGGAGAAAGCTATGTCTCTCCCCCCCCCCCCCCAAAGCTCAATATGTACCAAATTAGGCGTGTTTACAGATCTGATCTCACATGAAAAATGATTTTGAATTTAGCCTACCCCTCCTGCCTTGCTATATACGAATTGTATAAAAGCATATAGCAATTGGGTCGTTTCTGAAATTTTATAAGTATTTTTTCTGATAGAGCATGCTTAAAAACATGAAATTTCACCGTTTTTTAAATAATTTGACACAGTTTATTATTTAAAAAAATTTATTTAAATCGGTGCGTTGACTCAATTTTATTTTTACCCTTCTGCGCATGACATCACTAATGATGAACTGCCATTCACTCTTGCCATTAGCGCAGAGCGCAATATTTAACTCACTTTTTTACTGATACGTAGCAGCAACGATATGGTTGATAGCAAGCGTAGAGTGCAATATTTAATTCGCTTCTGAATTATCATAACCTGGAAACGCGGTAGACAGCAAGCGTAAACACTCGGGGCACCAGTGGAATGTGTCAAAGTTCATCATTTGTGACGTCATAAAGACCATGCCTTGTTTGAAAATTGGACATTTTAAAAAATTAATTAAAAAAAACCTGTTGGGAAAAGGAAAGTATATTCTGGGTCCATGTTATTTATTTATTTATTTTTTTTTTTTTTTGCTCATTCTATCAACTGTAATGATTAAAAGTAGTACTTTTGACTGAAGGAAACAACCCCACAGGGCATAAAACTGGTCAGTAAAAGTCAGTACAAGTCAGTATTCTTAATCTTGTCAGTATGTGTCAGTTTTTCAAAATTTAGTCAGTAAAATCAGCATTTTTTAATAATTTGCCCAAGAATTTATTTTAAGAAAAATATCGGCAGTGGTAGTTTTCCTGTTTTTTCTTATAAACTTTATAAAATACTAAAAACATGAGACATTACCAATACTGCAACCAAATATTTCCAACCGGGTAAAGTTTGCATTATTTTTTAAGAATAATTTGCTGTTAACTTTTATTCAGTCTACTTTCCACAAATACTTTTGAGAAAGAACAAATATATGCTTAGTCTGTTGTAAAACAAAATTCTTAAAAAGAAATAATTGTCAAATAAATAACCAAGTTAATGAATACTGCAAAATAAAAATTTTGAAAGTAAAATATTGAGTATTGAGGTGGGGAAATGTGTGTCTGATTGTCTGTCTGCTCTCCTCCCCCCCCCCTTGAAAAAAGCTTTCTTGTTCAAAAAATGTTAGAGAGGGTGCATGATTCCCCTTTTTCCCCAATTGTTCAAAAATAAAACATAAGTAGGGGAATGTGGGGCAAAGTGAAATGGCTAAGATGACTGATCGTTTTCAAAATGAATAAATTGGAAATTGGTTTTGAAAATTACATTACAAAAAGTAAAAACATTGTACTTAGTAATAAAACTTTCACTAAAACATTTTTTTTTTTAATTTTTAGTAATAATTTTGAGCCTTCAAAAAATAACGGAAAAATTTCCCTTTTTTTTCATGGGGAAAAGTGAAAAATGAAATATTTCTATGATGAAATATTTTCTATTTGACTGTAAAAAGTATTTTAAATCAATTGAATCAGTAAATAAAATTTTGAATGAATAAATGAAAAGAAAATGGAACAATAAATAAATAATTAAATAAATTAATTAATTAACATATGAAGAAAACTAAATGAGTGAATAATAGAGTGAATGAATAACAGAATGAGTGAAAAAATAAGTGAATTACTAAAGGGAGGAATGTAAATAAATCAATTAATACATGAATACGTAAGTGTTTTAATAAATGATTGAGTGCATGAGTAAACGAAATAAGCTATTTCAGTTTGCCCCATCCACTTTGCCCCGCATATAATCGACTACTTGAGCAAAATATTTAAAACACAAATAAGCTTAATATTAACCTAAAAAATAAATCACTGCATATTAGAAAGTATCAATTAATACTTTAAATGTTAATAACAAGAACGTTATTATTTTACATTATAAAAAATAATATTTGACTTTTAACAATTATTACAATAAAAGTATCAATTTTTGAAAATTGCCTGCATTATCATGTGCCTGACTGGAATAGACTATATCTGCAACTACATTGTTAATATATTACCAGATAGGTGGCGCTAAACGCAGAGTTAATATTTCACCTTTTCACTTTGCCCCGCTATTCCACTTTGCCCCATATTCCCTCCCCTACCTATGCTAAATTTGAAAGATAGATATAAATCTCGAACTAACAGGGAAATTTGTTTTGAACAAACTTACTTAAAGATAGCTTGACGTATGAAAAATATTTCTCAAATTTCGCTGTTTTAAGGGTATTTTTGAGAAATTTAAAATGTTTTAACATTAATATTAATGCTGATTTCGATCCTTTTTTTAAGAAATTAACCATGCTAAAAGTAATTTTTTGTTGTAAATATTTACAGAGAGTATAGGCGTATGTTTAAAGTTTTTTTTTAATTTAATTTTATTTATTTTTATTATTTTTAAATTTTGAAAAAAGACAAAAAGCTTTATATTCTTTAATTCCAATGTTTTTTTTAGATTTAATAGCATTGATAAAAGTTCATGATTGATTGATCGAATGAAAATGAGGGGAATTCAAAGCATGAAAAACTATAAATGATTGTTTTTTTTTTTTTTTTTGCTTTATTTTATTTGTTTCTTATTATTATCATTATTTTTTGGTTAATTTTAAGAAACCTCCCTTTCTCCCACCATACTTTAAAGTTCATGTAGAATAAATATTACGTTACACGTCATGTAGTACTTGCCCCTATTAAAATAATCAATTATCATTGCATAAGATCATAGTGTGTATATTTTAATTTTAAATGTGTACAAAACCGTGAATCATGCAGTACATGGTAAATAAGGGATGATTTCTCAAAAAAATTGATTCATCAAATTGATTTTTTTCCCTATTTTTGTCCCAAATGTAACAAAGAAAGAAATGAATGTCAGCATTTTTTGTGTACCATTCTCAAGAAACATGAAATATACTTTTATGCTTCTTTTAAATATCTCGTAACTTTCATTGTGTTAATAACATTTATCGTGATACAAGGGAATTCAGTTTCTACCCAATACTTCTTATTTGCAATTGTTCTCGGTTTTACTAAAAAATTGTCAGACTTTCTTTTTAGGGTGTTTCTCTCTCTCTCTCTCTTGTTCTCTTCATGATCTTCTTTTTCAAACATAAGTGCTTAAAGCATGTACAATTATTTTCACGCTAACAAATATGTACTGTTTTTTTTTTTTTTTAATTTTAAATTCTAAAATGAACAGCGCTGAGAATGAACAATTTATAGATATTAGTCGACCCGTGCGGAATTCCGCACTGTACTTCGAATCGTTTCATAAGGCATTTCGCTCTTTAAAAATTTCAAAGAAAGAATATTATGAAGAAAAACCGAAAAAAGTAAACAGAAAAAAGCAAGCGCATAAGAGAAGGCATGTAATTTGAAGACATCAGTAACAAAACCTCGTTAAATACAACGTTGTGATAATTTGATCATCGCTCACCTTTCGGTTGTACGTATTTTCAATGCAAATATAAATATCATTAAAAGTGTGGTTGAGTGACTCGTTAAAAAGCAGTAATTCTGCATGTGAAAAAACAGGTTGTGGCAAGTACAGTCCTGCCCATGTGAGCATCTGACGGGAAAAAAAAGAAACATTAAAGAGATATTTAGTGGCACGGATTCGAACTGGCGCCATTCTGATTAACAGAGCGACACTCCAACAAACCTAGCAACTGTGCCTTCCTTTTCGAATGCTATTCATTGAAGGAATGCGTAATAAAACACAGTAAAAAAGTTTTTCGCCGAAAAAAATATAATAAGATCATGCGTCTATGTTTTGTCATTAGCCAGCATGATACGATTTAAAATTATTCGTAAAACATGGAATTTGATTAAAGAATGAGGAAGATCTCACGTAGCGATGGAAACAAACATTCTAGAGAAGTAATAAATTCGGTTGAAAAAATAAGTGTTTTTATTTTTGAATATTCAACAATTTCCCATAGCAGGCTTCTTTAACCTGTACGGCTCAAAAGCCCGCCCTTGTTTTTCTTTTAATCGAACACTTAAAATTCAAAACTAAAATCAGTTGAACTGAGTCCGTTTTTTAAGTGTAATTTTTCGAACGTAGACAAAATGTTTTTTTTTTTTTTCAGCCGAAAGCAGAGGAGTAGAAAGTGATTTCTTACTAATGAAGTTAATAATAATTTTAATGTTTTATATCGTATTCGAATAAATAATTAAAGATTTACTGGTTGAAACTCGAAGTTTTAATTTGGCGTAGTATTTTTTCATTTGTACAAAAGTTCGAACACTGCTATTAGAAAAATCTACATTTCAGCATACAATGAAAATGTTTTTCTGCACAAAAAGGATTCCCTTGAAGTATATCTAATACTTTTTTTTATGCTTACATTATGCTCAGTGGTCTGGACGGAGTCAAAGCTTAAAAAAAAGGGAAGAGCACCCTTCGATTAGCAGTCAACTTATCTGAATGATAACTGTAGCCTGCATAAAGGAGTCGAAACACCAAATAGCATTCCCACTGCATTTATTTTATTACGTGTGTTACCTGTTGTATGTTATGAGTACATGTAATGCGTAATATTGCTGTAAATTTGCTATTATGTCGGGTAGCCCGAACTGGCCCGAAGTTCAGACAGTTTATAGCCGAACGCTCTACCGAAAAAAAAAAAAAACCCACAGGTAATTTTTTTTCTTGCCAAGAAGTGTTTTTATTTTTAAATATTTTTACACTTTGTTTGCAGGCTGTTTGAACCGTTATGACTTAGATGGCAGCACGTGTTCATCATTTAACAGCACGGTTAAAATACAAAATAATTTGAACTAAGTTCTTTTTTAAGCGTAGCTTTTCAAATGTAGAAAAAATGTAACACGCTATTTGTTTTTTGCAAAAAGAAGAAAAATATATATATATTACCCTTTAAATTGAGGTAGTATTTTTTTTATTTGTACAAAGAGTCAAAAACTCATTAGAAGAATCTATATTTCAACATACGATTTATTATATTTTACTGAACAAAAAACAATTCCAATGTAGTCTGAAATCTTAAACCTGATACTTATATTTTCGCTTACATTATGCTTTAATTTTCTTCCCGGAGCCAAAGCTAAAAAAAAAAAAAAACCTTACACTTGAGTATCAATTTAGCTCCGTGTTGCATCAAGTTTCCATAACAGCTAGGAGCGTTTCTACACCATGTACTCCCTCATATTTGTTATTCATTTTTCATGTAACGCGCGATATTTTTCTAATTTTTTGATACAGATTGTCCGGACGTGGGCCCGAACACGCATTCTCCTGGTTACCAGTCGAACGCTCTGCCGATCTAGCTATTCAGCTCTGTCGTTATCAGTGCAAGTTAAAGTTATAAATTTAACCGAAAACCTTATTCTGGTTCTTTAAAACAGGTTTTTTTGCCCGAAAAAACAATTTTTAAACCGTGGGTCTATTTTTCGTCAGTAGCCTGCACGATAAGCTTTAAAATAAGGTGTAAATCAAAGAAATCGATCACGAATTGAGGAAAATCTCGCGTAGAAACCAAAAACAAGCTACAGAAATAATATATAAGGATACTTTACCTTCTGTCTCTTGGTCTTGATTTCAGAGTTTTTTTCAAGTAATTTTGCAGTAGCTTTAAAAAAAAATAAATGAGGAAAAATTTATCTCAATTATTTAGTAAAATTTCGAATATTTGAAAGATATTTTAAATTAATATATTTTCCTGGTTGCAGTAAAAATTTATCTTATTTCGTACGGTCAGGATCCGACAAATTTCGGGTGCCAGTCTGCCACCCTAGAAACCAATCCCCCCCCCCCTAGAAGCCATGTTGCATTTGATCTTTCTTTAAACATAAGAATAATTTGTCTGGCATGTAAAAAAATTTCCCCAACGCCTAACTTTTAAAAGTTTTTGCTGGTCTCTGCTCATCATCATGTAGAAAGTATGTAAACTAAACTTACAACTTTTTGTTAAAATTTTATTTTAGCTTTACATTACAAAAGAGGCGTTGCCATACATTACAATTAAAATAAGCATACTTTTTACAACGCATAATATTGCTGATCATTATTCTAAGATTAGTCGGTCAGTATTTAAAAAAATTTGTTAGTATTTAGTTAGCGTTTAATAAATTTTGGTCATTAAAGTCAGTATTTTTGACCTTCCGAACAGTTTTACCCTCTGATACTTTATCTTTAATTAAGTACGTAAATGCAAGAGTAATCTTTGGAAATAGTAAAATAAATTTTTTTACATACTGAACAGAAGCAAAGTCCAAGTAGCATAGAAAAATTACTGTATTTTTATACACTACAGTCCCGTTGCTCACATCCACAATATTTTAAAATGTATTGTGTGCATGAAAAATACACACAAGAACACATTATACACTAACCTCTCTGTATATAAAAACTTGTTCAATTTATTTGCAGATTTACTAGATTATATATGATCTGTTTTCACTGCATGAGAGCATTGTCTGGATGTTTTATGATTTAATTTATACAACCATTAGTTATGCTTTACATTGTTATAATGCTCTGCATTTTATCATCACTGAAAGAATCTCTAAGAAAATTTTCCCTTTTTTTGTCTAAAGAGTAAGGTAAGATGAAGATAATATCAGAGCAATAAGGTATACATGACAACTACATTGTGTAAAGTTTTGAGATTACAGAAAATTTGTTATGTTTAAGTTGTTAGCTTTATTTGTGACTTTTAACTTTCGTCATAAGTTCTTGCAGTATAAGTGAACTTAGTTTCTGTACATGCAAAAATATTTGCTAATTAGTAATTAAATCAATCTTCTAAATATGCTCTGGGTTTTACTAACATAGTTTTCAAACTAAAAATTTACTAAAAATAAGTGTATAATATATAAAAAAAATTTTAACTTTGTATTTCCTAATATGCGAGTTTTTCTTGAAATTGCGTTTTCCATTGAGTTTTCAAAGAAACAAATTGTGAATGAACTACTGCTCTTAATCATTAAAAAATATTTTAACTAGTTGCAAGATCTTTTAATTTATTTTCCTAGTTTCAAAACACATTTATTCATTATTCACTAAATATATAAATTAAACTCACATTTTTTCAGCAAAAATTTGTAACAAATAAGCTTTAAATTATGTTGATGCAAATTAGAAATAAAGCTAGCATCTATTTCAATATGTATGATGCTCTTTTTTTTACGCCAAAGTTCGTTAAGTCTTTAAATTTTAGTCAATATTTATCAGTATTTAGTCAGTATTGGTCAGTATATTATAAATTTTGGTCAGTAAAGTCAGTATTTTTGACCCTCCAAACAGTTTTACCCCCTGGGGCCCCATTATTCCTTAAGTTTTAAATAAGAACATAACTAATAAATGAGACATCATTCAAATGTACCTATAAAGAACTTAAGTTGAAAAGTATATATGGTGTCAATAAAGAAGCTTCAACAATTTTATTCCTACAAAGGTGCCAGTTTTATTTGCTGTAGGAAGCAATTATCATCAGCAAATTTTTATCGCCGTTCATAAGATTAAAATATTCCTGGTATTGATACAAAAGTTTATTTTAGTTAATAGCAGATATTTAAAATGTAACGATGAATGCGCTCAAAAGTTGTCTTAATATTTTCCCCCATTTGGTGGAACTTGGACTGAAAAGCGGGACATTTTAGCCGAGACTACGAGACAAAATGAGGTACTGTCACAACAAATTCGGGACGCCTGCTTGCTCTTTTCACAGCTACATCTCTATCTAAAATGAGCAGCCTGCTCACTTTAAGCCCTGGTTTCCTAGAAGCGAAATCACCGAGCTTTGACGTCGCTTCTCGACGTGACGCTGAAATCAAAGTCAAGTGATTCCGGCGTGCCACTCACAACGCCGATTTTGCTCGGGCGCGCATGCGCAGAAGAATCAAGTTTTCCTCTCGGCGAGAAGCTACGCCGAAGGTCGGCGATTCCTTCCTAGGAAACCAATGCTTTAGATGCAGATGTAGCTGTGAAAAGTGCAAGAACTTCCTTTATTACAATTATTAATTTTTAAAAAAAAGGTCTATTTTCAACATGCTTTTATCAACTTCAACTGTTATGTCAACTGTATCAGTTGTCACCCAACTCCAAAATCGTACGATTCCTGAAAAAAGTACTCACGATACATGTCAACTTTTGTGTGTTCCCCCCCCCCCCCCCCGGAGTCAAATTTAAATATTAAATCTTTTTTCGCGCCAATCCTGATTTTTTACGGGTTTCGAAACCCGATTGCATCCGCTTCTCTGTAACATTCGCTCATGTTTGTCTATTATGCGAATTTACCACTTAGAAATGAATAACTTAGTATTAAACATTATTTTCAACCCTTCCTACAGTTTATCGTCTATTGAGGGAACTTTTGCCACTCCCATTCAAAAATTTCTATCTAGTTACATCCCAGTTATAGTTCAATGTGACAGCAAAAGCACGCCCGGATCTATAGGTTTTGGGGCTCCCAAACGTTGCAACGTTAATAAGTCTTGGTGAAAAGTTTTTTTCTTTTTTTAAAAAAATTGTTAGGCCCCTAAGAACGTGCACCCCCCTTCCGCCGGCACTGCGAGTACGCAGATCTGGGCCTGCTAAAAGGAGGTATAAATGTCTATTTACTGGCGTCGAGCGTAATTCAAAGTGCCATCTCAGTTCTGCCTGCAAGAGTTAATAAAATTTCATTTTTCATACTTTTTTCCACCCTTTTAATATTCAACTATGTTTTCATTTTTCCCACTATAGACATACTTTTTCATACGTAAGGTTATAAAAAGCTTCAATTCCTATGGTCGAAGTGATTTTTATTCATTTCATTCATACATCATTTGTGGACAGCTCCTACTGACTTTTTCTTTCATTTTTTGCAACGATCAAAAAGTAAAACAATTCGATTCTTATGGAATAAATGGTTGTAATTGCAATATGTTCTGTTTTAAGATAAGTTTATTTGCAAAGAATCTTTTTTAAAAAAATATTCGCGTTTTTTTTTTTTTTTTGAAACTTTATCATGGGAAGAATATTTGTGGTAATTCAGTTCTACATTTTGTTTCCCTTTACCGTTCCCTTTCATATTGAAAAAATGGGACGTTTCAAATTCTTAAGTAAAAAAAATAATAAAGATAATAAATAAATCCTTAATGCTTAGAATTTACTCTAAAAAAAGTCTTATAGGATAAACTTAATACTTATCTCTCTCTCTCTCACACACACATACAGAATAGTCTAATAATTTTCATTTTACAAAAATAAGTATTACAATATTACAATATTTTTTTCGGTTATTTAAACTGTTAAGAAGGTTTCTTCGAGATTGTTTGAAGCTTATAGATAAATATTATTGTGTATCTATGGTAAAAACTTTTGTGATCTGCTTTTTAAGATATTTATATTTCGTTACTGAAATGTTTATTTTCTCATACTATTAGTCATATTTAAAAACAGCTTCAACCTTATCCTAAAAACATACATGCAGTTTTCATCCCTTGAATATATTGTTCTTCCCAAAATATTTAATAAGTGAGTAGGTAATTTTTTACGTTTTATAGTTTTACAGGTTGCAAATTCCAGGTAGACATTCACAAAGGCGAAGAGACATCAATATCGAATTAAAAACACTAGACATGAGAAGATATATCAAGATAACCTATTTGATTGTTTGAAAAATACTTCGTCATTTAGGTTAAAACCCGCATCGTATAATCTCTTCTATCTTATATGGATTTCTTTGTCATCCCCCAGTTCGACACACCACGACAGCGAAAGCGACGAAGCGTAAAAAGAATCAAAATCGAATCTTTTGTTTACGAAGAGAATCGCTCGACCTTGTCCAGTTACCGATTTCAGAAGTTCATTAAATATCGTTTTGCACACCGTTATACAGAACACCCCCTCCGATACAAGGTGAATGAATTCCACTAATTCCAAGAAAATATTTCAGAAAAAGAACAGCAACCTCTCCCATATCCAACCTCTTTAAGAACAATGAGTATGCAAGAGCTTTCTGTGCCAAGCAAAGACAGATACCGTTAATGACCATTTCCGGCGCTAAGGTGACTTTAGCTTTGGGAGGGGGTGAATTGTTTATGGAATT
Organism: Uloborus diversus; assembly: GCF_026930045.1. Taxonomy (NCBI): domain Eukaryota; kingdom Metazoa; phylum Arthropoda; class Arachnida; order Araneae; family Uloboridae; genus Uloborus; species Uloborus diversus. Next base: position 68,798,878 of record NC_072738.1, read on the forward strand.
TGCAAATCGGAAAGGAAATAGACACTGACGCAATGTCGAATGAGGTAACTTTTTTCCTCAGAAGAAACAAACAGGAGGGCCACACCAGTTTCTGTTCGAGTGAGATATTGGAGAGAGTTGGTAACTGCTCCGTTTTTGCCATCTTTCTATTTTTGGGACCGAACGGAATTCCTCTTATGCAAATTGGACTGTCGGTGAAACATGTCGACTTTTCTTCAGTTGTGAATATCGGACAATTTTGTGACTGTTTTATTTCTTTTTGACTATTTCATACAAAAAAATATCTATAATAGTTTATCGAACTTCATGCTCATCATGGACTAATTAAGGTGCATCAAACTGTGAATCCCTCTGATGCTGAAATATAACTGGAAAAGACCGTTTATGGTAGAAGACCCGTTTAAAGCTACTTGACTTACTGGGAATAATATCAAGCATCCATTTTATAAAATAAATCTACTGTTGGCGAAAAGTATCAGCTAGCTGTTCAAAGACCGGCAAAAGTTTTAGCTATTTCGTTTGAGTTAAATTTTAAGAGTTTCAACAACAACAACTGCATTCGATACTTACAAGAACTCACTCAAATCGAAACTACGATGAGTGGAAGTTTTATTTTAATGTAAGATAGAGAGAAAACTACTTCGTTGATCGTTTCAAGGTAGTTATTGATTCTTAAATTAAACCTGTTTCGATTGTGATCTGACATCGTGAAAAAAGTGAAGACATGGGATGTGCCCGAGTTGGTTCAAGAATATGCTTCCTGATTGCCCTAATAATGGTGGCTATCGCTTTCGCCACCCCTTATTGGCTGCAATCTGATGGACTCCTGCCCTACCAGAGGTTCCACAAGGTAGGTTTGTGGGAAGTCTGCTATACTACCTACCAAGAATCCCAGTATCTTCGGTATAACAATAACTTTAGAAACTGCCGTTGGATTTTTGACAGAGATTATTATTACCTCATCGATCTCTTTGAAACGGGTGAGTACGAAATTCTCATTTTCTAATAATATTAGAAAAAAGCCGACATTAAAGAATCAGCGTAGATTTTAACAATTTAAACCTTTCATTTCAGTTAAAGTTGAGACAGTTAATCAAATTTGTTGCTTATTTATTTAGTGCTTAATTATTCAAGAGACTCAGAGGGAAACTTTTCTGGGGAGTATTTTTTGTGAGTCCAGGCAGGGTTCGCTTTTCTGAAATTGCACTCAATAAAAATCCCTTTATACGTTGCTTCATCTATTCATAAAGTCGTTATCAACATAATGAAAAGATCGTGAAATTCCTCGTCCCAATTGTTTCGATCTATCATATTTATTTCAAGCCGACAGCCTGTATAACTCATAATTTTCAATTGCCATCCTATCAATATTAGCAACTAAGAGGCTCCGCCCCTGCTCGCTTCTCTCAAAAGCATCCCGTTCGTCACCTTCGGTGGCTCAATGTCGCCTGCGGCGGGTGAAAACCAATGATTATAATGATTATACCCCTGGATGTCCAGCCCCCTTAAGGTTTAGAGGGGTGAGTCAAGGCAGAATAGCTTCCGTGGGCGTCCTGCATTCAATGGTATCAGCATTGGTTTGATAGGCATTGCCAGTCCGGAGCAGATACAGTTAAAGACACACGAACACAGGGCCGGCTCTAGTAGTTCACCGCCCCAGGTGATGTTGACAAGTGCCGCCCCTGGTCTTTATAGTACATACAGTAAAAACCCTCTAATACGGACACTAAACGGCGCAAAACTTTTTAACCGCAACAGAGGGATGTCCGCAGGACAGGGGTTTAATAATGTTATTTGCCTTAGAATCGGGGAATTAAAAATTGTCCGCATAAGAGGGGTGTCCGCTTTTGAGAGGTGTCCGTTAGGAGGGGTTTTACTGTACTTTTTAAATCGTCGAGCATACTCTCACGTATTGCTGAAATTTGAGCAGCAAATAAAATAAACTAAGGAACAAATTTGAGTTTTTCATTTTTCATTTTTTGCCTCCTTGCACGTTGACATCATGAAATTTGCCGCCCATAATAAAATCTGCCGCTCTAGTCGGTGGCACAGGTCGCCTACCCCAGGAGCCGGGCGTGCACTCGCACAGACAGGCGCGAACTGATTTTAATATACATAAACATATGAATCTAGGAATTTAATCACAAAGAAACATGAAGAAAATTTTGAGAATAGCATTATTGAGTTCCATCAGATCCTCCGATACATCTACACCAAATGTGGTGCAACTAGCAGTTGCATTGCAGGGGTGTGCTTATCAAAATCTGATTCTTGCAATTAATGAATCCGAGACAACTATGTATTCATGGAATATTTTCCATCTTCTTATAGTTATTATTATTGAGCAATCACGAGATGCTTATTATCTTCACTTGACCAAAGTTGATGTTGCTCTGATTTTTCTGATTACCATGACAACGGTTGTTTTTCATATTTATTTAGAGAGCAAAATTTTCGTTGTCAGTTATAAATCATCTGCGGTTTGATTTTATTCATATTTTTTTCAGAGTTTAACTCAAGCAGACTTTACATGAAACGAGCTGATGTGTGCATCACATGACTTCCTTTTACACCAATTTAATGATTTTTAATCACCACTTTCATGAAAACACCATAAACTTAACTCATTCACCATTTCTTATTTTTATGGATATGCCTCGAATTACCTATTCTGGAAAATCACCAGTCATGATATGATGGGTGCAAATTTCTCGGCCATTTTCATTTCATTTCTAAAAACAAGAAACCTAACAAGTAGGGCTTCCCTAGCGGGAGAGCAATTAGTCAGATATAAATTAATGCAACTTTTATTAAGGCCGCACAAAAAACTCAAGGATGTCGTATGCGGCCTCGGAGCCTGCTGGTTCTCCACACTGTACTAGGTGAAGAAAGCGGGATATTTACTGGTACACTAAATCTCAAAAGAATTGTATCAAAACAAAATTTAAGTGGACAAGAATTACTTTCTCCATAATATTTGTCAACTCGTTAAAAATTCCTCCCAAATCAACAAATTCTCAATATGAAATTTTTTTTACGGAATTTGGATTTTAAATATTTCTAGAAATCATACCTGGAACATTTTTACTATAGGATCTGCCAGAACTATTTTTTCTTTTTTATTAAAGATATAATGTGATTTTAATGTTTTTATGACCAGAGTCATCATGTTTTGCATTACACCACGTGGGGAAAAAGTAAAATTTACCCGTAGCCCCTGGAAAAAAAAAAAAAAAACGTGTTACGAAATTTAATATGAATTGTTCAAAGATGTTAACGATGTAAAGAGCTTTGGAATTAAAAACGTAATTCACTACATAGTTAGATTTAAAAAAAGAAAAAGAATAATTACAGGGTCCGCCGAGTAATCCCTGGTCCAGCACTCTCAGAAGTATTGATTCCCTTGGGAGACTTTGTGACCACTACATATTTAACGTGCCCCTGTCACTAAGCAATGAACACGGGGGAGTTTCGATCGGCTGGTATGGTACCCGTGACCATTCGGTTACAAATCCGACGTCTTTTACAGTTCAGGCCACCAAGGCCTCAATCAGGTCCGGTTGTAGTGAGCACACCGTGGCAGTGGTAGGACCGATCAGTAACTGTAGACAGGAGTAGTTCCTAACGTTTTTGAGCCCTCTCTAGAGGTTGATTGACCCCTTCCCCCTTCTCACGTGGGGAAAAAAAGTTAGCGCTTGTGGACATCGATATTATTAAAAATATAAATGCGGAATTTTAATATGAAGTAAAATATATTCTATAAATGCCCAATCACACTCAAACATAAAAATACATAAATAAAAACCTTTTTACTTTTTTCCCCTTTTCCAAAAGGAACTAATAGTTATTGGAAGGGAAATTACTTAACTAAATAGCATCAACTGAAGCTTCATTTAATTTCATTTGAAGCATAATTCTAGGTGTCCCATCCCTCCCCACTTTCCTCTACATACGAGGGTTGATAATTGATTCAGAAATAAAATTCCCATCAATTTTACAAATAGATAACATTGTTCATTCTCCCGGAAATTTGTACCTTTAGAAAAAAGAAGCTTTGCTGACGGTCGTGCTCTAATTTTCGCAGTATAATGTCGTAAAACTCCGCCGCCAACTCGTTGAAGAAGCTCTTCACCACTTTGACTTCTTCGTCGCTCGAAGTTTTGGCCACTTAAGTTTTTTTTTCAATATGGAGAACAAGTGGTAACCACTAAGCGCGAGGTCCGGACTGTACGGTGTGGGGGGAGGAGCATGACAGTCCATCCAAAGTCTAACTTCTTCCACTCCGTTCTTCATCGTGGACTTCCTTCCGACCGCCACTACACCAACCGTATCACTTTCAGACGCGTTGAATGGTATCCGAGGGAGATGGAGCCCCTTTGGCTTGCAAAAACGAATTACCAAACGAATGGCAGCTGAGCCAAGATTAAACTGCTCAGCGAAACTAGCCGGGGGGTGACGTGAGTGGGAGAACAGCCGCGCACCGCGGTGTTGCCGGATTTCGCCCTGCACGCCAGCACCTTCGTATGTAATGCAGAAATCAAAGGAGCCCATATGGAGGGGGGGGGGGACAAGTGGAGGCTCAAGCCCCCTTGAACCGTTTGAAATTAGAACTTCCTTGCTTTTACTATTTTTTTCTTTTCAAAAATGTCAAAACTTTTCTTCTCCAGCAATTAATGAATAAGTTATTAAAAACGACAAATTTTAATAACTCTAATCTGTACTGAAATCGGTTTCTATGGTGAAAATATAGTAATGCTAAACCATGGGGAAAATATCTGAGCTCCTCCCCCCTTAAAATTTTGCTTATGGGTGCCCTTGACTGAAAAGATGGACTTGTTAAACCATGAATATTAAGACAATATAAGGGATTGTCCACAATGATATCACACTTTGTGAAGGGGGAGGAGAATTTCGTGAAATTGTGACAATTCGTGAAAAGGGAGAGACTGTGGTGATAAGAAGTGTGACATCACATATTTTTTCAAGAAAAATTAGCCTATGCAGGAAAGCCCACCTGGGGTGGGGGGCGGGGGTCATGGCGCAGACTGCGCCACTGTAATTTTTAGGGGGGATTGAGGGGTATTTTTCACATTTTAAGGGAGGGCTCTTGCTTTTGGGGGGTCTTCACGGTATATAGGAGGGCGCCCTTGCCCTTAGGGGGGGGGCACCCCTGGCTTATGAAATGTTGCGTGACATGTGACTAGGGGGCGAGTGAGGTGAAGTGTGACAGAGAAGGAAACAGAGTCAAATTTGTTAAGAAAAGGTGTCACATAAATTTATGGACAGCCCCTAAACAGAATTTAGATCTGATCGTTAGGTCATATTCCGATGAAAATTGCATTGAATGTAAAATTATTTTCATTTGATAAGCTCGCGCGAACTGCCTGTAATACCTGAATTTTCAGTCAGTTCCACAAATGTATCACACTATTGTTTTAGATTAAATTATGGCAGGCGTGAAAAATGCTGCGTCACATTCGCCGCAAAGTGAAAAGGCGTCACACGTTTCCCCTTTTGTTTTCTCGCTGCTGACTCATCACGTAGGATTGAATACCAATACACTAACGCTTTCGTAAACAATAAATCTGTATTGATGTATAGTGTTTAAACAGATTTGCTTATTCCTTACAAATATATACCCCACAATTTAGTCCTCATAGATCAAGAAGCGAAAAAAATTGTTGCAAAACGCCTGCGATCAACACAGGATAAGTACAAATTGTAGGCATTAATGTAGCAATGATTATTTTTTATTCTTCTAGGAAATGAAAGGAGCATAGAATTGTTACGGAATCAGCATCTCTTTAAATAGATTTTTCAGCAAAAAAAGTTTAAAAAAAGACAAGATTTAAAATTAAAACTCATTTAGTAACACCGATCCCCAATCTAAATAAACAAATCATTATTTTTAATAGTTTAAAATACAAGCATAAATTTCAAATTTTTTTTTTTTCTTCCAACCACTTTCGAAATTTTTACTAATAATTTGAAAACAAGAGGTATAATTAAAGAGAATAAGGGTGAAAACAACAAACAGCTGTTTTTATTATATGTATAGATTTATGCGGAGTATAGGGATCGCATAAAAAAAGTCTCACGTCGAAAATAAACTAAAAACTTACAAAAAAACTAGGAATTGCTTCAATAAACGAAATCAACATAAACCAAGTGATGATAATTTTGCCGAATCATCAGACAAAATTTCCCGAGTAAGGAAATTTTGGGGAGGTCATGTGACCTCCCATCAGGGTGCCCCCCTGTCGTCACTTGAAGATACTACCTCGCACTCGTTTCATTAATAATTTCGTCAACTAAGTCCGAATCTGATTAAAATCTTCATGTACCGTACAAAAAGAAAAAAAAAACACGTAAAAACTGGTTTGAGTGTATATACACAAATGCATAATTACAGTGCCGGCGAAAAAAAAAAAAAAATCCTTACATTTGGTTGGCAATTAAAAACTTAACAAGAGTCGAATACCGAATAATCGGCCAGATTGTGGCCGAATTCAGCACTGAGTTCAATCAGCACTGAGTTTGTAAAATTTTTCAATAACACTAATTTCAGTTTCATATGAAAATGGAAAAAAATGTAAGATGATAGGTAAAAGATAATTTTTTGAGCAAAAAAAGTACAATGAAAAACATTTCTTCGAGTATATTCAGTAAATTACCGCCCATTAGCCAGGGCTAAAGCAGAAATACATGAACTACACCGCCAGCTCAGTCATTTCCAGCCGACTGCAGTTTCGTGATTATTAGCACTCAGCAGCCCGGCATAGGAAAGTGACTGAGCTGGAGATGGAAAAACACCGAAAACTGAGTGCTAATAATCACGAAACTGCAGTCCTCGGCTGGAAATGACTGAGCTGGCGGTGTAGTTCATGTATTTCTTCGAGTAGTTTTAAAAATTTTCGGAAGAGGTTTGAACCTATACAGCCCGGACAGTGCCGGATCTGGGGGGGGGGGGGAGCAAGCTCAGGCCCTAACCCCAGGCAGCAAATTCACTCTATTTCTGTATTTTTTTCGTTGAAAGTAGATGTATAAACTTGAAGGAATATGGGTAGGGGCGGTAGTTGCAAGTTTTCCCCCGATTTTGAAAAAGCGGTAATCCGGCACTGGGCCCTGATTGCATTTTGTTTTCGAATTCGGGAGGGAGGCAATCAAACAATTTATCCTCCTTTTCTCCCATATGACGGGCTTGCACATTTTTATGAAACTCGTTTCAGACCTCCTTCCTCTTTTTTTTTTAAGCAAGTAACTCATTTTTTCATTACACTACAATATAGTAGAATTATTGCGTAATTGAATTAGATTTTGAAATACTTTTATTACAATTTCTTCAGGACAATATGTTGTCTTCGTTATTTTCGCGTGAAAAGTTTTCAATGGAATAATCAATTTTCATACCGAATGTTACTTGCACCTGCCCTTAGGCATTCAGTTTGTCCCGATCAAACTTTCGCGGCAATGGCAGAAAGATTCAAATGATAAAAACCTTTTCCGTAGTCCTTGTTCCACTGACCTTTTCACGAACACGCGCCGGAAATGAGCTCGAGAGGCTGAGAAAGGACTAAATTGCTTCGATTTTTTAGAAAATGACTTGGTAAAGCAAAATGATCTGATCATTGCATATTCTGTGGCATTCTACGAACATATTAAAGACTACATTGTACATTGAGGAATACCTTTCAGAACCACCGAAAAACTATGCAAATTCCATAAAATCAGTGAATTTTTTCGCATCATGATCATGGACCAACTTGTTTTGTCCTTCATACAGCAGTATAAGGCGGCAAAAACGTTTTTACAAAAGCATTTTTTACTACTTCAACATACAAAAAAAATTTTTTTGAATTTCTAAAAAAGTGAAATTTTTATTCTTTAAACACCATCGATAATACTTTGAAACATAATTTTTGAAGTTGGCGCAAAAACGATCGATAAAATCATTCACAGCCATAACTCAACTACAAGTATAAATTTAACCAGGTCCAGTTTCTTCACTACCAAATGCATTACGCATTGATGACAGCATATTTGAGTAACGATATAAATGTTTCGTTCCTAACTTTGGATGATTTTTTGATAAAAATATGAACGAAGCATGGTTACAATGGATTTTACTTTTTGTTTTTGCGCCAACTTCAAAAATTATGTTTAAAAGTATTATCGATGGTGTTTAAAGAATAAAATTATTTTTCACTTTTTAGAGCAATTTTGAAGTCGGTTCTATTTTTTTTTTCAAAATTTTTTTATTTCATTCTTTTTAGTGTAAATGTAGATATTTCAGTAAAAGTAAGAAGTTACCTAGTAAGAAGTTCGGCCCTATATCACTGTATTGCTTTAGAAAAGCCTTTATTCAAAATTATCATTACAATTACTATTAATGTTACTCTTATATGGCACCAAACTTTTATAACAATGAGTTTCATGTTGTCGCGTAGATGAAGATAGCGAAGACAATGTGAAAGCCAAATGAAGCGAATACTCAAGCGACTTGGAAAGATACAGAAATTAATAGAACATTCGAGAAAATACGGGAAACAGTAGAAACGAAATTTTAGTAAAATTCACTTTGTCCTAGTCGGGATTTGAACCCGGGTCGCTCGTGTGGGAGGCGAGAATTCTACCACTGAGCCACCGTTATCCACGGATGAAAAGTGCGAAGTTCGCTACAATTTAATAGGGAAATTGCATAAAGTTTACTGTTTTTTGCCCATAACTTTTTTTCTAAAGAACAAATATGGTCAAACAAAGTAATGGGACCTAAGTTGAGCCATCCCCTATCCATTAAAAAAAGAATCATCAAAATCGGTTCACTAGGTGAGACGCTATGAGTGGACAAACAAAAAAAAAACATACATACGGTATGAACTGATAACCGCCTCCTTTTTGAAGTCGGTTAAAAACGACAATTTTTTTTTTTTTTTTTTTTAAAGAACGTGCTACCTTTCTTTCCCTTTATAATAAATAATGCATATTTATTTTCATCACCCAGGCCCGTCATTTCGAATTTTCTTAGCAAAGAGCGAAAACTCAATGATAATCTTATTTGAATGTGTGAAACAAAAGTAATATCAAAAGATTTTTAAAAAAATTTAAATCAAGAAATTAAGTGAGACAGAAAGAACTATACAAAATAAATATAGTTCAAAAGAATGGCCGTTCACTTTTTAGGAGATCGTACTGAGCCGTTCATTTTAAGCAGGCAATTGGGGCTTATAAATGTGTGCGGGGGGAGGGGGCAGAAAAAAATAGCCATGGGACTTTTAGCGGCAGCGAACATGAATTAGATTATAGTCTAGTTCAGGGCTTCGCAACCGGTGTGCCGCGGTTTGCCGCGCAGTGCGCCGCGACAAGGAACCCGGTGTGCCGCGGTATTTTCGTAGTTATACAAAAAGAAAGAGCCTTGACGTATTTTATTTTAAAGTTACGACCGAATAGCTTTTGTACCGTTCTGTAACTTCTCAATTCACCCTGTCACCCCCCAATAAGACATACCCGACAAGGGGAGAGGCGGGATTTACGGCCCCACCTCTTTTAAACTTCTTGTGATCCTGTTACTTTTAGTTTTTGAAAACGGATTTTAATTCAATCAACTAATTATCAAATTAAAATCAACTACTGATTTTTTTCTAAATCTTTCACAAACGGGAATATTGTCCTCTCCCCCAGGAATTTTAGCTCCAGCTTTAGCTTTTGTTTTACTCTTTTTCCAGTTCCGATACTAATTTCCTTTTATCGTAGTTTCTCAAAGCTCGGTTCTGAGACTTAGTAAAATAGAAATTAACACCATACACTGTTTACTCCATCGTGAAACTCTCATGGCAGAACTTACCAGATGAGCTGAAGTCAGCTTTGGCTGAAGTCGTGAAAATCGTGAATTTCATAAAATTGAGGCCGCGTAATTCTCGCCTTTTCTCCGTACTTTGTAAAGAAATGAGGGCAGATCGCTACTCCCTACTTCTTCATATAGATTCGCTGGCTTTCTCCTGGTGAAGTACTACCAAGAATTTTTGAATTGAAGGACGAGGTACGACAGTATTTGAGTTTAAAAAACGAAATGCAGTACTCCAGTTTGTTGCAAGACAAATATTGACTGGGAAAACTAGCGTTCATGGCCGACACTTTTGAAAACATTAACGAATTGAATCGGAAAATGCAAGGACAAGGAGAGAATTCGGGTTACATATTATATGGACAAGCCAAACGGTTTCAAATCAAAAATTCAGCTGTGGAGAGAAGAAGTATAGTTCGTGGCTAATTGGACATGTTCAAACAGACCGTCAGCATGGTATGTGAAGAAAATGGCATGGAAGAAAAGCTGCTGAATGTGGTGGCAGAACATTTAGTCATACTTCAAGAGAAGTTTAAGCACTATTTCAAGAATAGTAATATGGAACAGTATGACTGGATTCGCGATTCATTCTCTTCATCTGCGGATGCATCAGTTAAAGACCTTTCTTTGAAGGCGCGAGAAGAATTTATGAACTTCAAGAGCGACCGTACTCTTAAACTTAAGCTGAGCGAAGTGCCTCAGGACGAATTTTGGTTGCTGGTTAAAAATGAGTATCTCACTATCTCTTGTCTTGCTATTGATGTGCTGCTGCCATTTTCAACTACGTATCTTTGCGAACTCAGCCTCTCAGCTTTCGCACTTATAAAAAAACAGTAAGAGATCATCTCTTAAGAGCCTGGATCAAGAACTTCGTGTAGCTCTTTCCAGCATAGAGCTGAAAATCAAACGTCTTTGCAAAAATTAGTGTCAAACGGAAGTTAGGTGCATGGTTTTAATTTCTTGCTTGCTTCTTTCTTGAAACATTATTTGATAAATTGTTTTACTGCAGTGTGCACTTTAACGACATGTTTGACAAAAAATGCTTTGAAACATATGAAGCATAATTTTCTGTAAATAGCTATAATTTTGTTGTTCATTATCAACCTCAATACATTCGAAATATTTCTGCTTTTTAAATAAATTTAAATATACTACGTTTGTTATGATTGTTTTATTCATATGAAAAAAGTCCCCCCCCCCCCGTCTTTTTACCAGTGAATGATAAAAACATTTTTATATTACCATTGCAAAGTGTGCCCCGTTGATCTAGAAATTTCTTAAGTGTGCCGCAAAGTAAAAAAGGTTGAGAAGCACTGGTTTAGTCAATGATCGATTTCAAAAAACAGAAAGATGCAGTTTTGAAAATTGGTTCACACGTACAGAAAGGGCCTCCAACGTACTTAAAGTCCGCGGTGGTAGGGGGGGGGGGAGGGAGCTCGCGTCTCCATCTTAAATTTTTTGGTACTTTTTCAGTTTTCTTCTTTTTCTGGACAATTATTAACTTTCAAGCAAAAATGTCAATGAGTAAACTAAATAGCGAAAAATTATCTTTAAAAAGCGTTTTTTTTTTTTTTTTTTTGTTTTTATTGTAGCTATAATAGACAGGGTTGCCAGACGTCCCGGATTTCAAGGGACAGTCCCGTATTTTGAAAAATTGTCCCGCGTCCCGGGAAACTTCCATACGGGACGGCTAAAGTCCCGTATTCTAGCTTATTGCAATATTTTACAAAACGAGGCAGTGTTTTAAGGAAAAAATAAATAAGGCAAAAAATGTGACAAAAAAAAGCAAAAAGAAAATCATTTGGCAGTAAACGCAAAAATTATTTTCGTTTCAATTCGGTCTTTGTTTTGGCATGGGCAGCAGACCAATGACTTTGCTCATTGACTAATATTGGAAATATACCCTGCGCATGCGTCAGCAATAGTGATGTGGATCGGGTAAATACCCAGCGGGTAGGTAAATATTTTTTGGGTATTTACCCGGGTATTTACCCAAGGCCTGGGTAAATACCCAAAAACTGGGTATTTTACAAAAAAATGCAAAAAGTGAATGGGAATTTTTTTTTCAAAATCTAAATATGAAATAATTGGTAAAACTGATACATACATATGTATTACACAGTTTATAATATTTTTAATTGAAAGACTTGATGAAATTATGAAAGAAACATATCGTGAACCAAAGAATCTTTCTTTTCAATGTCATAATTGGAGAAGTATAAGCAATTCAATGATGAACTTCAGGATTTAGAAATCACAATCTAGGTTAGTCATATCCAAAATGAAAAAACAAAAGGAAGCATGAGGGATGTTTGGAAGAATAAACAGAGAAGTTATTAAGACTATGATGTTATTTAATTATTTTATTGCTGTTTAAGTGATAACGTGGCAAATATAGAAACAGTTTTCACATTAATAAGCAAAAAAAAAAAAAAAAATTTCTTCAAACTATTTTTAATACACCCAATTAGTGATGTAGGGTGGGAAGATAAATATTTTTTTTTTCGGTATTTATCCGAAGGCAGGGTAAATCCCCTAGAAATTGCGCATTTTGCAAAAAAAAAAAAAAAAAATTTAGGTGGTATATCAAAAGGTGTTTTTTTTTAACATAAACCAAAAAAGGAATGATTAAAAATATAAAAATTTATGTATTATATTTTTTTTTTTAATTAAAGGCTTAGTGAAATCTAAGGCTTAATGAAAAAAATGATATGCAGAATACGCCTGAACACTTGAACTAGGTTTGGAGGAAATTTCTGTAAAAGATATAGGTAAATAAATAGTAATAATAAATTGAGCGACATTTCGTTACATTTTGATGTCATGCAGGGACATATTACTGGGTTATAAAAGACTAGGACCTTAAAAAATTGATGTTTGCTTTTTTTTGTAACCAGTTAAGCTTTTTACTTTTTGTAGAATGGCTTTTTATATCTGAAATTTGGCTATCAACATTGATTAGGCATATCCAACACATTTAATGTGAATATCATATTAGATTGCTAAGTTGTTTCACACAATAATTCTTTAAATATGTGATCAAAATACAATTTTTGGGCAAAAATTTATTGTTTTGTATATGGTTGGTTATATATATACATAGTGGAATACATACAGAAAAGTATTTTAGTTGAATATAAATTTTTGAAATAAATACCCGGGTAAATACCCATTTTGGGTATTTACCCGGGTATATACCCTGGGTATTTATCCCTAAAAATAAATACCCGGGTATTTTACATCACTAGTCAGCAATCGCAATGAAAACGATTGAATTTCTCAGATTTTTCATGAAGAAACGTTATACGTCGGAAAGCACCCTTGAAAATACGCCACATCCAGTAATGCCCTCAACCTTTAAAAAAAATCCCCCCCCCCCCACCGCTCTCACCCCTAGAAGCCTGTCCCGTATTTACTCTTCTTAACTCTGGCAACCCTGATAATAGATGCCAAGATATTCAATTTTAACATATGATTCTTTCTTTTTTTTGATGTGAAGTAGTACGGTCATTATACGCCAGATTTGATTTCTTGAAACTGGAATGCAGGTGGTGGTAGTGGAAGGGGATTGAGAAATGAGGTAAGACAAAAATAGGTGCAGGTGCTCTTTTCATTATTTTTCTTCCTTCCACCATAGTCCAGCAAATGAAGGCCCAAAGTGAAGGTAAAAAATAAACATATATTTACAAAAATTGGTACACATGTACATAAAAGTCTTCTGTCGAACATACTAAAAGTCCCCGGTGGTAGAGGGGTTATGAGTCGAGCTGGCGCCACCTATCTTGGAATTCCGTTTTTATGTTTATCTGGATTCCGTTTTTTCAGTTTTCGTCTTTTATGTTTCAAAATCTTTTTCTTTTTAGCAAAATCATCAATGGGGTTGTTTCCTTCAGTCAAAAGTACTACTTTTAGTCACTAAAATTGATAGAATAAGCAAAAAAAAAAAAAAAAAAAAACATGGTGAGAGAAAAACTCCCAACGCTTACTTTTTAATCAAATTTTCAAAATGTCTGATTTTGAAAATAAGGCGTGGTCTTTATGACGTCACAAATGATGTACTTTGGCGCATCTGTCTACCACGTTTCTACGTTATGATAAGCAAAAAGCGAATTAAATATTGCGCTCTACGCTTGCTATCAACCATACCGTTGCCAGTACACGTGAGTAAAGATGCGAAATAAATATTGCGATCTGCTAATGGCATCAGTGAATGGCATTTCATCATTTGTGAAGTCATGTGCAGAAGCGTAAACAATGAAATTGCACCGTTTAAAACACTTGTTAAAAAATTTAACTTTTTCAAATTATTTACAAAATGGCTAAATTCAATTCCGTTTTTAAGCATGCTCTTGCAGAAAAAAATACCTTCATAAAATTTTGGAAACAACACCATTGTTAAATTAAAGAGTGCAAAATTAATTACCTTTGAAAATGTGTTCTTGTTTTTGTTATAACTGCAATTGGTGCGGAGATAATAGGTATGCTTCCGTTCGGAATTCGTGAGATTTTGAAAACTATCTACTATTTTCCGTTATTTAATTTTCGGGACTCAGCGAAAAGCATTAATCACTTGTTTTTTTTTTAAAAAATGGACTCTGTTATGTCATTTACGTCAACTAAGGATCAAAAAGGCTTTAACGAACGACTTTAGTATTTAAAACCCTAGTTTAAGACTTTAGTACGTTTTTCCTAAATTTTAAATTGCAGCACTTTCCTCGCCAGGGTGCAATGTATTATTAAAATTAAATTTTAGTTTGACCTTGCTGACACACAGGGCTGTTATGTAGGGGGATCAATCCCTTCTCCCGGCTTTTAAAACTTTATGTTTTCACATAAAGGTGGGCGTCTTTTTGCAGTTTTCCGATACAAGTTGTGTTGACAACATACCCTTTGTCCCCCCCCCCCCCGCCAGAGAATTTTCAAAATGATTGGCCTTCTGGCAATAATTTTTAATCGCTTGTTTTATTGGAATTTTGAAGTAGTTGAAGCATTTTAGATTGTTATTTGTCATTCTTGTGATTTCAATTTTGTTATTTAATTTTCTTCCTTAAATTCGGTTCAACTTATACAGGACATTTTTCCATGTAAACCAACTATTCGCTTGAAGCTGCTTCAAACAAAATAAAATACATAAAATTTGATGCAACTGCCTAGCGAGAAATTTTTAATGGGGGGGGGGGGGGAGTAGAGAAAATTTTTCGAAATTTACTCCCGAAAAGCGCAATTTTAGGTCGTTGCTTGTGTGATCATTCATATAATTTTGTAGTTTTATCTTGGGGGGGGGGGGAGTTATTACCCCATATCCTTCCCCTGACTACGTTACTGTCCGCACCAAGAGTAATTGCACACCTTTCTCCAAATACTAAAAAGCAGCCCATGAGCGAGAGCCTCCTCCCCCCAAAAAAGTAAAAAATCAAAGGCGCAATCTGCTTCATGGCGAACCACTTTTACATCAAAAACCACCCCCACATAATATGTAAATCCATTGATTTCTCAAAGCTAGGGCGCAACGTTTAAGGACGCAAATAGAGTAAAATAAATTTTTTTTAAAACAAACGAAGGCACACGGGCTCCAGGGCGCAAAGGAAAAACGAAGGAGCTCAGGTTTGAGCCCCCATCCCTCACCCCCCCCCCCAAAAAAAAAAGACGATGCTCAGATTCAAGGGAGGGAAGGAAAAAAAAAAGGACAATGCGCACGGATTTGAGGGAGGAAAAAAAATATATTAATTTGAATTTTTGGCATCTTGAATTCAAATTATGTTTTTCGCAATCACGAGCGTGTGTATGTATGCGCGTGTCTGTTTGTGTAGGCGCATGGCGCATGTGTGTGTGTTTGTTTAGGCGCATGTGTGTGGGTGCGTGTGTGTGTATGTATGCATGTGTGTGAGTTGTGTATGCACTGCTGTGCGTGTAGGCGTTCGTGTGTGTGTGTATGTAGGCATGTGTGTTTGTGTCTGTGTACAGGCATAAGTGTGTGTATGTGTGTATAGGAGTGCGTGTGTGTATGTAGGCATGTGTGTTTGTGTCTGTGTACAGGCATAAGTGTGTGTATGTGTGTGTAGGAGTGTGTGTATGTGTAGGTGTGTGTGTGTAGGTATGTGTATGTATGCGTGTGTGTGTGTGTAGGATATGGACACAACCTGGACATGGTTTTCGCAAGAGGAGCAGCATCGTGAGGAGCCGGTCGACGGTGGTGCTGCAGAGGGTGCTGGCGGGAAAATAAAATCAGCGTAACGCCAAAAACAGTCTGAGAACAATAAGCAATCGTGATTGCTTAAATAAATAAATAAATAAATAAATAAATAAATAAAAATTAATTTGAATTTTGACATCTTGTATTCAAATTATGTTTTTCGCAATCACGTGTTTTTTGCGGGTGTACAGGCATGTGTCTGTGTGCAGGCGTGTGTGTGTGTAGGCGTGTGTTTGTGTCTGTGTGCAGGCATGAGTGTGTGGGTATGTGTGTTTGTGTATATGTGTGTGTGTGGGTATGTGTGTTTGTGTCTGTGTGCAGGCATGAGTGTGTGGGTATGTGTGTTTGTGTATATGTGTGTGTGTGGGTATGTGTGTTTGTGCATATGTGTGTGTGTGGGTATGTGTGTATGAGTATGTAGGCATGCGTGTGTGTATGTATGCGTGTAGGACATGGATGCAACCTGGAGACGGTTTTCGCTATAGGAGCAGCATCGTGAGGACTGAGGAGCCGGTCGACGGTGATGGTGTGGAGAGTGGCGGTGGGAAAATAAAATGATAGCACGCCAAAAACAGTGAAATGAGAACAATAAGCAATCGTGATTGCTCAAAAAAAAAAAAAAAAACCGAAAGCGCGTACGTTCGAGGGTTCATATAAAGAAAAAGTTTGAGAGGGAGAGAGCAAAAAAAAAAAGGAAAGAAAAACAAGGCGCAGAGGTTCGAGGGCACAAAAAATGCAAAGATGCTAAGGTTTCAGGGCGCGCAAAAAAAAACGCAGGTGCACAGATTCAAGGAAGCAGACCCCCCCTCCCCCCCCCCATGTGACACACAGATTTTGGAGCGAAAAAAAAAAGCGAAGGCGCTAAGAGCGTTAAAAAAAAGTCGCACAAGATTGTAATGACGGCCCGCCAATTTTTAACTACTAATTCACAGAACGACTTCTGATGATTACAAAAAATTATTTTTGTATTTCTCCTCCCGCCACTACTAAACTTCTATTTTATGCCGGAAAATTGTCATCTGACCGGAATAAAATGTTTTTAGACGTTTGCCGTCTTTTCTTGGGCTGTGCCTCCGAAGCACTTCCGTTCGCGTCGAAGCAATCGGAAGTCCTCCGAATTCCTTACTCTCTCAAGGTGGCATGACGCATGCGCATTCGAAGGTCAGTAGTCATAGTAATGGCGAACGCCGTGTTGTGTTTACGTTGTGAATCCCGCTCAATGGACACGCCCAGACTCATGGATTTATGAACTTTCTCCGATCATATTACACTCAATTATAACTCATAACCCCAGTAATTATGGCGAGATTCAAGTCCAGCTCTGTTCGGATTGCTGCAAACGTATTCGCCGCGTTTTGTTTTGTTTCCATATTCATAGCTTTTGTGACACCGTACTGGTTGATGTCAGATCGCAGGTACTATGGAGCAGTATTCGTAAGATTAGGTCTCTGGGAAACATGTTTCCGTAGTTTCCATGATCCGAGTGATTTGGCAATGCGAAAATATTACGCTGGATGCAGATGGATTTTAACTGATGAATATCAGAAGCTGAGAGGTTTTATAGAACAGCGTGAGTGAATCATAAATGTGTATATGCCAAAATTTAAGTATTAAATTTTCAAATTAACACTTAAATTTTGGTTAATAATTGTTTCTTTACTTGAATATTTATTTATGTTGGCACAGAAGGGTGAATGAATGTACTTTTTGTGCTTACTTTCAAGGCATACATAGAGATCAAAAATTTAATATGCACAAATTTGGCATGAAAGTTCCTTGCCACATTGTGATGAAATTTTATTTTATACTTTACACCCTAAAAAGTTGTTTTTCATGAACCAATCAATGCAAAAGCTATCACGTGGTCAATTTTCAATTGATATGTCCGATGAACCCACTAAAATCCTGTAGTTGGTGGAACTCCCGGATATCTGAAACAGATAACCATGCAAACTGTAGGTGCGGGGGACTTCGGGTGTTATGTCATGGCAAGAGTGTTAGTAATCCAAAAATTTTGGGTTGCCATTTTCAAAAATCTTGGGCTGACAACACATTCAAAAACTGGAAAATTATTTTAAAAGAAAAAACTTTTGAAGTATTTTTTTTCAATGTCTTTATGTGCATGTTTGAAGAGTTTTTACAAGGGGGGAGGGGGGTCGAGCTGCCTTATTATTTCCGAAAATTTTACAGTCTTCAGGAAATTTTACTTGAGTCTACTATCTCCCCTATGCCACAACCTCTTTGGCTCCCCCCTTAAATACGAGCTTGTCTTGAATGTTTTTTTAAATTATCCATATTTCATCAAAAACTTTCATTTGTGAAGTCTAATGATGAATTCATGGAGCTCTTTGAATGTATCTTGAATGTTCAAATAGAGCAACTGGTTAACTTGATCAGCTAATTTGATGATGTCAGTGGTTAGTCATAGAACGTTTTCATGTACGATCAGCTAACTCTATAAGAGCGCACCTGGCTAATCTTTGGGTTAAAAACTGTTTACTCTATTCAAACATAACCACATACATAGGGTTGCTGAGAGTTTAACCAAGCCACAGGGGAAAATTGTGACATACAAGCCTTCACCACACATACCCAAAAAGTTCTTCTATTATCATCCTTTTCCAAGGAGTTTTGTTCCTCCCTGCTCTCCCTCCTTTTCAGTTCTGTGTGTAGTCACTACATTATATAGTGTTTCCCACGGGATTTTTTTAGGAAGGTACTGCGCCCTGACCCTATTAAGCTAACATTTGATGCGCCCTCCTTGCCCCTTAGATGTTTAAATAAAACTTTATCAAAAGAGCAAACTGTTTTCGAAATGTAAAGATTCACACAAGCCTCGCCTTGAAACATCACTCCCTTGTTTCAATCACTTATCTACTGAACTCTGATTAGGATATAAATCTGAATGTTTTTAGCATCATTTTTAAAACTAAATATTAAAATGCTTTCATTATTTAAAAAATAATTACTATAAAAAAAATACTTGTATACTATTTCGTATGCATCTAGTACACCTAATATGTTTAAAAAAAACCTTTTCTATTACAAAAGCTCTATCAAAAAGTGCTCCATTGAATTAATTCAGAAAAGTGCTCTAATTCAGATAAAAGGGCAATACCATTTTATCTGAAAGCACTCTGTTCCTTTTTTATGACAAATGGGAACTAAAAGGGGGACCAGGTTAGAAGGATCATAAATTTTTGCTTTGGGTATGGGCGAAGGGAAACAATACATATTCTTCCAAGCCCATTGATCGACTCTTCAAAATTGATTTTAGGGTTTTAGATGGAATAAGGAGTGTTCTATTGTTTTACAATAACAATATTTTAACTACAATAAGTATTAGTGCTCATTCCCCCCACCCACTAGTAGCAAGGGTGCACCCCCTCCCAAAACCTCAAGCCCCTCAAAACAGCAAAAAAAAAAAAAAACCCCAAAATTACCTTTTGAGTGGAATTTTTGGTCTTAAGCACCTTCATATGGTTATAAATACCATAGCAGTAAAGGCTTGCACTAGATATTTCAAATTGTTAGCCAGTAAATTAGTCAAATTTAAAAAATATATTAGCCGAATTTTAAAAGTCTTAGCTAAAGACTGATTTCAACAAATCAGAGAACAAAGTTTAATTTTGGAAAGTATTCAATCAGTTTCACTTGAGACTTATGTTTTAAAGATGCCGTGCATACATTCATCATATATTAGTTTGGCGAGGTTTATTTTCTTTAGTGGAATTTTTATCAATCTTATGATAGAATTTTGAAGATAGTGTTTTTTTCTGTAGAATTTTTGAAGAATTTCCTATTCGCCAAATCAGAGTTCGCTGACTGAATTTACATTTTTTTCACATTTGGTGCAGTGGCCAATTTTTAGCGTAGGCCCTGGTAGGATTTAGCAATATGTGTTAAAACCTAGAGTTCTGGTAAGGTTTTTATAAATCATGTGATCTACACTTTCTTCACAATTATTTCTTTGGTAGAAAGTATTTAATAAAATTTCTATTCTTTTTAGGATTTTGATTGAAACGTCTGCTTGTTTTTTTTTTTTTTTTGGGGGGGGGGGAGGAAGATAGAATGGGTCAGATGCTTTAATTTTTTTTATTGAACATCATTCAGTACGTTTTTAATGCTTGGAAATTCATGTAATTGACTGCCTCCACCAAGCAATCAGTTATTTTTATGTTAAGAATTTTTATGTATAGCAAGCAGTACATGCACAACATAGCTCATTTAAGATTTCTTGATTGCCTGTGATGCTAAATTAAATTATGCAAAAGCAAACTATCTGAAGGAGGAAATAAACAGTTGCTAAGTGAACTCTTTCTCTGTTTTCTAGTAGTATAAGTTAAGATCAGTTAACAAAAGGTTATCAAACTAAAATAAAACAGAAAAAAAATTAAAAAATTTTTTTGATATAATAATATAGTGGCGTTACTAGAGGGCAGGGAGGGGGGCGGTTTGCCCAAGGTGTCACCCGTCTGAGGGGTGACACCCAGAGTGGAATTGCAAATTTCTGGAAAATATGAAGCTAAAACACATTTTTTAAGACTGCAAATTTGAAATTTTCGGGACCCCCCCCCCCCCCCGGACTCCCTTCCTTCCACCTTGAATTATGGAGTTTATACTATACTCAGGATTAGGTTCATATTGTCAGTACTTAGGCTGAAAATTGAATGAATTTCATGCTTACATAGAATTATAAAATATATTTTTTTATTTTTTATGTTTGTTTGTTGGCGGGGGGGGGGGGTTACACCTCAAATTACCACCTTGGGCGTCACCCATGCTAGGTACGCCACCGAGTAATAATATTATTACTACTTCTTTATTCTGATAAAAAAAAAAAATAGAATTAAAGTGTCAAAAGATTAAAGAGATAAAAATCCAGCAAAAATAAATTAATACTTCCATTATTGCCTGCTTGCAATTAAAATCACAAAAAATGCTGGCTGAGAAACATAAAAACCATTTCAAGAACTAACTTTCAGTTTTAAAAGTAGTACTAATTTTAAAAGCGAAAAGTTTATTTATCCCCCCCCCCTCCCATCCCTTTTTTACATTTTTATACAGATCAAACTCAAATATTTGTTTTAAATACTGGTATAACTTCTAATTCCTATTTCTTTTGCAGCTTTCTTCATAGCTGTGCAAGTGTTCTTCACTTTTGGTTTTACTGCACTGCTCGTCAGCTGCATTTTGATTCTGGCTG
This sequence comes from Uloborus diversus, assembly GCF_026930045.1. Lineage (NCBI taxonomy): Eukaryota > Metazoa > Arthropoda > Arachnida > Araneae > Uloboridae > Uloborus > Uloborus diversus. The sequence goes on from NC_072738.1 coordinate 68,820,118, forward strand.
CCCATCTCTGCATGAGTCCCGAAAAAGATGCCATGGTGGTCAGGATCATCGCCTTCCTCACAATGTTTGCGGGTAAATATGAACTATACTTCTGTTTTGAGTACTAGCAGATTCTGCTCCTTTATTTTAGGTCTGCTCAAAATGGAAACAACTCTCTTACAAGATGGTAGTCTGAAGTCAAGCGATATTGTTGTTTTTTTTTGTTAAAATTGGGTGTTAAGTTAATTTGAATCTACAAACATGTTGAACAAAAATTTGTAGTTTAAGAATATAAAAGTACAACAATTTTAACCCTGGATTTTATCTTTCAAATCGGATTAAATTCATGTCACAAAATTATACAAATGTGACAACCAGTAACAGGCTCTGGGCCCAGCTTGGCTGGTCTTAGTCAGTTTATTAGTCCCCAATGAAGATCAACGGCCCTCTTAAAGATATCTATTCCCTTGCTCATTACAACCTCTTCTGGTAAGTGGTTCCAAGCATAGACTAATAATAAGAGTAGACCGAGCTTTCCCAGACTTGCTGATGAAAAAATTGGTTCATGGATACATCATGTGACTGGTGGAAGGCTTGGCGAAAACTTTGGCAGCATGGTTGCTAGATGGCAACATTATCTCTAGTTTGGCACTCGACATGTATTTTAATACGTAATGTGTTTTCATTATAAGTTTTTTTTTCCAGGTGCAGAGATTGAACTGTTTTTCTTTTAGTTTTGCATTATTTTGACATTAGTAATTAGTTTTTGATCACAGTTTTCAGTAACTTTTATTTCATTTGGAACTGCTACGTCAGCGTTGGCGTGAACGTAATGGCGTAAACGTTTTGCGTTAACGCAAAAATGTACTAATCGGTATCTTAAATTGAAATTGTAGGTAAAAATCTTACCGTTTGCCGATTCTTTTTCGGCGCTTGCATCTTTAATTGCTAAAAGAGTTATTGAAATTGACTAAAGAAAGTGCACACTACTATCTAAACGAAAAACTCACTATATTAACAAAATATTTACATCTTAGAATAACAAATTTACAAATCGGACTCCATAAAAGATCATTCTTCCGTGTTCCATCAATTCTATTTATTTTATTTCTCGCGGCGTTGATCGTCTGCTACGATTAACGCCCGCTGTTGCTAGGATATCCACCAATCACATGGTTTGGTTTATGAGCAGCAAAAGGGTTGCCATAGCTCGGTCTACTCTTATTATTAGTCTATGGTTCCAAGTGTCCACGACCTTACTAAAATAGTTGTAATTTTTCCTAATTTTCAGGTTAGCCTGAAATTTGAATTACTTAAAAACAATGACCCTTTCTCCCGCTTCTCTGAATTTATGCAATATTATTAAGAAAAAAAGCATAAAGAACAATAAAATATGAAAAATGAAGTAGTTTTCTTTGGAAAGTTCCCACACCCTTCTCCTCAGTTTGGGACCAAATGAAAACTTTGAGATCAAGAAATATTCCAGTTACAAGGTTTCGAGTTATCGCAAGTTGACTACAATGTTGAAAGATGTCATGAAAGCAGCTTCACCAATACTCTGCAAAGCTCTTAAACTCAATTCTTAACAATGACATAGTTTATTTTTTTAATTTTTAAACATTATATTAATGTTATAAATTTCAATCTAAAGCAGATTTAAATTGATTTGAAATTGAGTGGCATTAAAGCTGCATCTTTGAAGAAAGTTCGTTTAGGTACAGTTTTCTGAAACTTGCTTTCACACATGTGAAAAAATTCATTTTAAATGAAATTAATGTAAAAAATTTTTGATGTGCACTTTGTGAAAGTCATTGATGAATGCTTTGACGACACAAATTTATAATTCTGTAAAGGATGCAAAAAGATTGCAGATGACAACATGTAGGTGTTGGCTGACACCATTTAAATCTCATACCGGAAGTTTTACGGATTTTTATTTCCTTTTCCGTTTTTCCGGTTATGAGCAAAATCTTCCGGATTTTTCACGTTTTGTAGGAAAAAAATTGTATCTCGCCAATTTTGGCGCTAACGATTCTTTTGTGGAACGTTTTAGGCCAAGTAGCCAAGGAAAGGTTGCCGTAGGAGAATGGCAGAAGAAGTGAGGCAAGATTATGACGTCACGGAGTGATACAGCGCATGACTTCATCGGGATCCAATCAAAGCAAGCGTCGCGCCTGGCAACTAGGGGCTCAATTTCGGCGCCGATTATCTTCTCGTTCTCTCAGTTCGAGCTGTTTTTGCTTTGTTCTTTTTTTAAAATGAGTACCAAATGTTATTTCCAAACTTTTAAAGAAAGCAATAAATATACAGTGAAACCTGTGTAAGTTGACCACTTGCGGTGCAGTACTTTGGTGGTCAACTTAGACAGGTGGTCAACTTATAAAGGGGGTAATGTTTTTTTTTTTTTTTTTGTCATTTCTTGCACCATGTATTCATTTTTTGACTAATTGACACTTACTCTTTCCGTTCAACTCACTTTCATTGTTTAACATTACTTTGAAACAATAATTTAAAATGTTATTCATATATCTTTAGAGGTTATTTTCTCAGAATGACATATAATGTGTCATGTAAATTTAAAATTTCAGTAAATTGATCAAAAAAAATCATTGTTTATGAAAAGTTATTTGATATTAATAGTTCCTAAAAATTCATAGCTAATATAATAATTCATAGTTTGGCGCACTTATTAGACACTAGTTTTGGAAATTCCATATGTGTCAGCTAATTTTCTCTGGATTTTTCCCTTTTCAATTAATTTTAATACTTCATACTTTTTAGCAATCTCAAGTTCAGTTCAACTAACTTTCTTTTTGAAGCCATTTTATGTAAAACTATAACATAAAGAGCAACAAGCTGGACTCACATAGTTCTGAAAGTCAGTTGAAAATGAAAATGTCCTATTTCTTAATCCCTTGCACCAGAAATACTGCAATGCAAGTAACTTTTACTCTAGCACAATTCCAGTGTTGCCACAAAATATTGCAACTGGAAAAAAATACTTTGTACTTTTCTACTGACACATGTTTTCATTGAACAGAGAGTACAAAAGGTAATCTCAAATAGAACAACAAAAGAAAAACAAGTTTGGAGAATAAAAGGGTTCTTAGTAGTTTTCCAATGTGGTTAAACTTACAAGGAGGTTTAGTTATGCTGCTGTTTTATTTAGTTGGTAAAATGCTGGTCTGGCATCAAAAATATTCTTGGAAAGCTATAAAAAAATAATAAAATAAAATAATTTGCTAAATTAAGTTTTAAAAAATAAACCAAGTGGTCAACTTACAAAGGGTTTTTTACAATACTCCAAACCAAATTTGGGGTACATTAGTGGTCAAGATAGACAGGTGGTCAAGATAGAAAGGTGGTCAAGTTAAAGAGGTTTTCCTTCATTATACAAGATAGGACTAATTCCGTTCCTGACAAAAGCGGTCAACATAGACAGGTGGTCAACTTACAAAGGTGGTCAACTTTACAGGTTTTACTGTATTTACTAAACGAAAGTAAGTTCAATTGATATGAAATTCATAACTAATATATTGTTAAATAAAAAGAGGATAGGGGTTCTGTTTGATTTTATTTTGCCTTAAAATCTTGTGGATAAAAATAAAAAAATCTTCCGGATTTTTTTTCTCGGAGGTTGGCAGGTATGAAATCTTTTTTTTTTTTGAAAAAATAATTTAAAAGTCATTTGACTAAAACCTTTTAAGCGAAACAGTTAAATATTTATTTAATTAAAAACAAATTTCATCTTGATTGAAAGAAATTAATATCTTATATAAAATATTTTTATCTTTTTTCCAGCTATTTGTTGCACAATAGCAGTCATAGTGTTTGGTGTTCATGGTGACGGTCGAGATTGGATGCCCGATCCAGATCATAACTACTTGTCATGGTCCTTTGCTCTAGGTGTAGTGGGTGCCTTCTTCATTTACATTGCATCTATTTTATTCTTCATCGAAGCCAGCAAAGCAAAGAAGAGGGAAGATGCTATCAACCATCACGTTTCATACCACATGGAGCAAACACACACTAAAGTTTGATTTTTAGTGTCACGTAGGACAGTGTATAAGAATTATTAAATTGTTAAGAAACTTTCAGATGCTATGGATAAATGTTTGAGGGATAGAACCTCTTCAAACACTGGTTATAACATGCTTGCTACAATTTTATGAAATAGTTTCATAATTAGTAGCATTGAGTTAATCTTATCTTAATTTGACCTTAGGCAGTATTAAAATTATTTTGGTTTTGTCATTATGTGTTTGAGTCAAATTGCCATCCTTGTACTGCCAGCTAACTAATGACAAGCACTTTTAAATAGGAAAGCACATATTTTTTAAAGGTCAAATTCTAACTTTATTTTACCTCAACTCAGACGGAATAAAACATATTAAAAGGAAAAAGTCATTTTAAAGGGGGACTAGAATCAAATTTATCAATTGCAGTCCGTCTGTTAAAATTTGACGAATAGTAGAAATGAGTCTGTTGTTCAGATTAATAGTGTGTTTTAATTCCGTCCACAATGAAACACATATTCCGTCCACATTGGTGCAGAAGAAAACTTTTTTTTAACTAATAAAAAATTATACAGGACATTTAAATGGAAAAAAAAAATGTTCACTTGGTCACTATTACCACTTATTACTTGGTCAATTACTAGCAAATCACCCATCAAGGTATGACAGGTGAACATTGCTCCTTTATTTGAAGGAAGCAATTGCCTGTTTGGTGATATTTTAATAGTTGAAATTTTTACTGTAACTCCAGTGGATTAACCCTAAACTACAGTAGATAACGTTCATTATTGACCACTTTCTCGTTCCTTCATTTTCCTAAAGTGACAATTAAAACAGTTAAGTTACTGGATCCAGTTCAGCCTTGTCAAAATAAAGCATTTCCCTGCATGTCAAACATTACCAAAAAATATCAAATTATCATGCTGTGGTGAGAGTTTCATTGTTGATGACGTCACTATTATATACATATGAGGATAGTGTTGTATACACGATTTGTTAAATTAATTTATTTAAATAAGTCTAAATTAATTTTCTGGAAACAATTTTGGCAGTAAAGATTCAACTGCATAAATATTATTCGAGCCTAGATTACATGCAATTGCATTTGCTTATTTTTTCATCTTTTGCATTAGTGCATATAAATGCATAAAAACAACAAATTTTTTAAATAAATGCATACGAGTGTTGCTGAGTTTTTCACTTTTAAAAACTTAAATAGTTAAAAACAATTATTTTATTCTTCAGGAAGAAAAAATAATAATAAAGGAGGGGGGGGGGACACATAGAATGTCATTTAGTAAATATTCGTCAAAGACACAGTTAGGTTATATTTTAAAATGTTTAACACTATGCTTTCTAAGAAAATCTAACTTTAAAAATACTAGTTTTATCTCTACAAGATCAATTTTCCCGTTTTATGCAGGAGAAAACTTTTTTTTTTCCGCTGCCTCAAAATTTCCGAAAATTTTACTTCTCAATGTATAATTACAAATATGAATTTAGTAATTAGTATTTGATTAAATATTTTTTTAGACAAAAAATTGCAAAAAGACTTTTGTACGATTTTATCATACATTTTTAGCTACTGAGTTATTTTACAATAAATAATCAAACTATTTTTTAGCTATTTTTGTTATTGTGATTTAATGCATACATATTTATGAGCATTTTTTACTCTAGAAATCATTTATTCTATTGGTGATAATGACATTCCGTCCTTTACCATGTTTCTTGAATCTCATGTAATGTATTTTTGTAAATTGTTATACAAAAAGTTTATATCTTGTCCTAAAAATGCATTTTTTACATGATATTTTTTAAACCAACAGTAATATGTTATACATGATGTTATTGAATTACATTTCTATTTATTGTACTTTAATTCTTTTATTTTTATTTCTTCTTAAGGTGTTGGTTATGACATTACTTTGGGGAGAATATTTTGAATGTATATTTGTGTTCATTTATGCTGATGAACCCTTTTACTTTTGTGTTAATTTTTCCTTCTTTTATCTTGTTTTTCTTAGGTACAGATGTTGAAACAAAACGTTTTTATTTGTACATAATAAAAATTTTCTATAGTACTTTGTTGTAATGTGCATCAATGAATTCTAAACATGCAGCATAGAACAATGATTTTTTAGGTTTTCATAAGCCTTATGTAAAAAGAACAGTATCTTCTTAGAGAAATGAATCAGTTTCTAATTCAGTGATTGTTTTCTGTTGATTTCCCACGTTAGGTAATTACGAGGCATACTCATGAAAAATATAGTTATTGTGAACAATTTACAGCCATACATTTATCTTAAAGATTATATTTACAGCGCATACCGTTATGGTATTTTTATTTCTTATCAATCTTAAAGGATGGAAATTAGTAATTTGTAAATTTTGTAATTAATTGAAATTTTGCTGTTTAAGTTTATCTATAGAGGTGATTTTTTCCTCAAAAAAAAGTGATTAAAAAAACGTTTTTTTTTTTAAATGTAAACTTTTTGAGTTAAGCCTTGAATGAACGCAAAAGATTGCTCAGCATGACAATGAAAATTAGTCTCCAAAACATTACATTTCACTGTTGTACTAAAAAAAAAAAGACTTTAAAATGCTTCTGACATAAATCTGATTCTTATATATAAAATGACCCCTTGAATCCAAATATGACCACCGCTTCCTACCATCACATCCCACTTTTTGGAAATAGAACCCCACAAGATTTTTCTGCTTTCAAAAGTTTTATTGACAGTATTTTTATTCGAAGGGAATGGCAATTTATTAGCCATTAACACACTTCCCAGGAGCTAGAGAAGTGCAAAATTCAAAAGCATGAACATCTAAAATATTTTTATAACAATGAAAACATATTTTTCCCCTAACGGTTTGTTTTATAATTTTCTGGCATAAAATCAGAATATAGGAAATAACATTTATCGATAGAGAAGGAAAGCATGAGAGGAGAAAAGGAAACTTGCTCACATTGGCTTTTGGTAGTTAAGTTTTTGATGTTTGACCACCCCCAACCCACTGAAAAACAACATTAAATTTATAAGATGATGAATGGTAAATATGCTTTAAAAGAATGGTTTTGAACATGAGTAACATATAGCTATTCGGACAATCTATGTTCCACTTGATAAGAAATGAAATCGAAACTTTCTTTTACTTCTCAAAGGGTTTCTAAGACATATTTAATTATTTTCATGGACTCTAGAGTAATTAGAATTTTATTTGAAGCACTTAATATGTACTTTCCAGATTCTGACGTTTTAACACTTGATTGTATAATTTTACAGGATTGTTAGAACTTTATAAGAAACACCTCTCATAAGTTAAAAAATAGAAATAACTAAAGAGTTCTCATATCAGCGAATTTTCGTTCAGTCACAAATAGTACAGAAAACGAAAAAGAATAGAGTTAGGGAAGGTTCCCCACCTGGGGGGGGGGGAGAGAGAGGGTCATGGTGCAGACCATGCCATTGGATTTTTTAGGGGGGGTTGAGGGGATATTTGTCTTTTTTTGGAAGAGGGGGAGGTAAGTGTAACATTTTCTGTCTCCTGCGGCTGAACATATCAATTGTATGCATTGCAAAGGTGAATACAGCTTCTGGTTTTGGAGGGGGTCATTTCTAGGCTTGCCATATTTCTGAAATGTTCAACCTTGACTCCGGAATGCCCCCTTCCCCCCGCGCCGCTAGTATTCAAAGGGGCACACACCCCTGGCTGAATTTTGGTGCATTTTATAGGGGCAGTTTATTCTCAATGCTATGAATAAATGGTTACCTACTACTTATGAAACTAAAACAAGGGTGATAAAAAATGACATAAGCAGATAAAAGTTGAACATTTCACTTCTGAGATTTAAATATTGCGTCTCGGAATATTTACAATTACAGTGAAACCTGTGTAAGTTGACCACTTGCGGTGCAGTACTTTGGTGGTCAACTTAGACAGGTGGTCAACTTATAAAGGGGATAATGATTTTTTTTTTTTTTTTTTTTTTGTCATTTCTTGCACCATGTATTCATTTTTTGATCGATTGATACTTACTCTTTCTGTTCAACTCACTTTCATTGTTTAGTATTACTTTGAAACAATTATTTAAAATGTTATTCAAATATTTTTAGAGATTATTTTCCCAGAATGACGTATGATGTGTCATGCAAATTTAAAATTTCAGTAAATTGATACAAAAAAAAAATCGTATTATTTATGAAAAGTTACTCATTTGATATTAATAGTTCTTAAAAATTCGTAGCTTCTCAAAAATTACAAATTTTTCTCATATTCATTTATAACCCCATGATAATCTACTTTCCAACAAAATAACTCCTTATTGAAGTTGGCGCACTTATTAGACACTAGTTTTAGAAATTCCATATGTGTCAGCTAATTTTCTCTGGCTTTCTCCCTTTTCAATTAATTTTAATATTTTATAATTTTTATTGATCTCAAGTTCAACTAACTTTCTTTTTGGAGCCATTTTATGTAAAACTATAACACAAAGAGCAACAAGCTATACACTCATAGCTCAAAAAAGCAGTTGAAAATGAAAATGTCCTATCTCTTAATCACTTGCACCAGAAATACTGCAATGCACAAGTAACTTTACTCTTTAGCACAATTCCATTGTTGCCACAAAATATTGCAACTGGAAAAAAATACTTTGTACTTTTCTATTGACACATGTTTTCATTGAACAGAGAGTACAAAGGGCAATTTCAAATAGATCAACAAAAGAAAAACAAGTTTGAGAAATAAAAGGGTTCTTAGTAGTTTTCCCATGAGGTTAAACTCAAAAGGAGAGAGATTTAGTTATGCTGCTGTTTCATTTAGTTAGTAAAATGCTGGTCTGGTATCAAAAATATTCTTGGAAAGCTATAAAAAAAATAATAATAAATAAATAAAATAATTTGCTAAGTAAAATTTTAAAAACTAAACCAAGTGGTCAACTTACAAAGGGTTTTTAACAGTGCTCCAAACCAAATTTGGTGTTCATTAGTGGTCAAGATAGACAGGTGGTCAAGTTACAGAGGTTTTCCTTCATTATATAAGATAGGACTAATAATTCCGTTCCTGACAAAAGCGGTCAACATAGACAGGTGGTCAACTTTACAGGTTTTACTGTATTACAATTTCGGTTAGAAAAAAGTTTGAATGAGGGGAAAAAAAAGTTGAACGATATTTAGATTTACTTTTTTATTATATATACTAGTGGTACCCGCACGGCTTTGCCTGTAGTTGAAAATTAAAAGGTCATTTGGTTCGCCTCTATATTTACAAATATTGGATGATGATTTTCTCGCCAATTTGCTACATTCATTTGCTTGCCCATGTTACGGTTACACATTATGATAATTTCGTAATTTAGTCGTCCACATAGTGATAATTTGCTCGGTAAAATTTTCTTAAAATTGGAATAGAAAAAGAACAAAATCGAACTTTCGAAAAATCGCTTCGAGGTGCACACTCCCATACTATCAACTATGTGGCAAATTTCATGAAAATTGGGCCGAACGGTCTAGGCATGCGCATCACAGACAGCTTAGGCGAATTTACGGGGGTGCGCCGCACTCCCAGCATTTTTGGTCGGATTTTCAAAAAGAAATATACTGTATCAGATTTTTTTTTTTCCATCAGGAGGTTTGCAAAACAATTTATATTTTTCTACAGTTACAATGCAAGTAAATTTACTTGAAAGCAAACCCCAAAAATACAATAATATACAGTTTATTATGTGACCCGGTCACTCGCCAGTGCGAGAGAAATTATTCTACGTATTAAGAAGTATTTTTATCCATTCAAAAAAGAAAGAGAATAAATAATTACATGCATCAAATTAACACATTTCTTAAATTATTTATTATTCATTTTATAGAATTATTGTATGTATACTCTGTAATTGGGTATTTATTGGTAAATCATTACAATTTCTTTTTATTTGAAACCATGGCTAATAAAGTCAAAATATATGACTATTAGAACACTTGCTCATAAACGATATAAACTGTTCAAGTAAAGTCCTTACACATAATTCCAGTAAATGGTGCTATAAAATCGCTCTGAAATCAACTAAAAAGCAGCATCTTTACTGTAAATGTTCAAAAATTTCCAAAGGAAGGCCCCCCTGCCCCAGACCCCCGTTTGTCCTGGGAAATACCCCCGAGGTCTGCCACTAAGTTCCTCTACTGAAAATAGTTTCTTTAGTAGTCGATAAAAGCTAGTCTCCAAAATAGTTACCAGATGCAGAAAATAGTTTATAAAATAGTCTCCCACCCTATTAAAAAATATCATTCATATCATATTAATGCAATGAAACTTCAATAAATTAGACACCACTCACAGCAGTTGGATAGACCTATTATATACGTGGGGCAAATTTTTCCTAAACAACCCTTGAAAAAGAAAACTTTTAAAAATATTTTTCAAACTGTAGCCTAACTCTTTTGAATAAACAATAGAGAAATCAGTCTGGTATAATTTCTCATTGTCTGACTGTTAATTAAATACAACAGCAAAAGACTGTATAAAAATAGTTAGAAGCACCGCATTCGTGATATTTCCGATCGAGAGAAAATTAGCTTCCGTTTTCAAAAAATGAATGCATAACGGATACAAGAAATTAAAAACCAAAAAAAAAAAAAAAAAGTAGTAGTGAAAACAAACTTTTTTTAGAAATCGTGTTTGCAAAAACTAACCCTTTACTAAAATTGCACTCGGAAAAACGATACCGTAAAAAAAAAAAAAAAAAAATCGCGATCGCAAAAACGAAATCTTTTTGTGCAAAAATATGAACAATCCCCTCATTTTCAAACGATTATTTTAAAAAATTAAACGCTGTAAAACTTTCCCTTCCCCCCTCCCGGTATTTTTTTTCCAACATTTTTTTTCTACTAGAAAGAAAAAGAAAGTTACATTTACTAAAATAGTCGTTTATGTCCACATTTTGTTTAGAATTATTGCCCTAATAGCCTTTGCCGCCATTGGCAGCACTGTACGTACCCCCCCCCCCCTCTTTCGATATTGTTGCACCCCCAGAATTCAGTCTAAATCCGCCTATGCCAGACAGAGATCCAGATATCCAGAAAAACTTTCAGCTTTATTATTAGTAAGGAAGACTTATTTTTAATCTTGTAGTAAATATCCGCACAATCTAATTCGGTATCAATTTTGCAAGTCAATGAGAAAAAAGATAAAGTAATTATCCTAAATAATCATTCACAGTTTATAGAATTTTTAGACCTTTTTTTTTCATGCCAAATTTATCTTTTTCCATTCTACGTTTTCATATAGGGACTCTACTCACCACGACATCCCCAAATCAACCAACCGGTTACTCTAGCCGAACATACCCGTTGAGTTGCATACAAAAGAGTTAAAGCTAGATGTTAACTGCAACAGTGAAGTTTGGCATTTGTTATTGTAAACAAAATTTTTAGCACCCGATTGGAATGTTTATCAATTAGCAGCTGTAATTTCCTTATTATTATATTACTATTTTAAGAATCGTCGTTCACAATGAGCTTAAGAGCGAAACTGAAAAGTTGCCTGGAGTCTCGATATCTCATGTGTGCAATTATCTTCTCCACACTGGGAACTTTATTCTTGGCAGTTGCTTTGTGTAGTCCTTACTGGCTGGAATCTAAAGCAGATTCCAATTCAAGTTTTGTGCGCCTTGGATTATTTCACGTTTGCTTACGAAAATACGTATTTCATTCTCCCAAATATGATCTGAAATTAGACGGATGCTACTCATTATACGGCCACAAATATCAACACTTCAGAAGCTGGTTACAGCCTGGTATGAAGTTGATTTTTGTTTCGAAACAGATTTATAACATGTCATTTCTTAGTAAATCCCTCAAATGTAGTTGATTTTGCATGGGCTAATTTGTAATGTCTTTTCAATGGGTATAATATTGTTTACTTTCGCTTAATATGCATTTATATTGAAATTTGAATTTACTATGTCTTACCAAATCTTTAAAGACATTAGCTCACACAGATCTATTTCAATTTGAAATTCAGTTTTTGGAAAGATCAGTAAACACATAGTTTTCTAGAGCAGTGCAATCTCACATGTCAGTTTATGAGGTCATAGAGAGGATTCCCTTTGCTCTAAAGTGCACACACATGTAGTATAATATATGTTTGTCTCTGTTGCATGTTCCCTTTCCCCTCCCCTGGAGAAAAGTAACTATATGAAGGATCAGATTTGAGAACAAAAGATAGATGCTTTTCTGTAAAAACAACAGCGTACAAAAAAAGGTTAAAATATTTGTAACTGCTGTTATAAAAAGGCAAACTAACTTTTCAATATGATGTAATAAGCCATTTTTTTTAAAGGGACTGTTTTTTGCTAAAGTAATAAATAATATTTCTTTTAAGGTTGGAATTAAATTATTTTTCAAGGCAACAATTTTTTGACTGCAACTGAATGTGATAAAATAAAGTTGAGTTTTACCTAAATTTATGGAAATATATTATTTTAAAATTATGAATAATTACGTGTGGGTTTTAAAGTTCTCCTTTATTTTGAAAAGATAGCAAACTCCCTCTGTACCACAGAGTCATATAGAGCCAGAAGGTAAGTAACACAACAATGCAAAAGACAAATCTAAAAGGAACCCCATAAAACTAGAAGACAAGCTGAAGGGGAAAATAAAATAATAAGTTATTAAAATAAACAAATCAAATCAGTAAATAGTATTAGTAAAGTGTGTTAAAAAATTGAAAGTTTCAACTCTCTCTGAACTAGAACAAGATACCATAAGAATGACAATATCGTAGTGTAGCACCACATTAATAAAAAACTCTAATAATTAATTTTTTTTAAGGGGCAAAACTAGTTTTGACCAATAAAAAAAATCTACTTTTGTTTATGCCATATAATATTAGTAAAACCCTTCAAGAACATGTTGTCAAAATTTGAGTGAAAAATTCAGATTAGTTTTGATCCTATGAGCAATTAAAGTGACTGGAGATTCAAAAACGTTCACAGCAATTTTTTTTAATGCATTTTTCTCGAAACAACTTTTTTTCAACTGGTCTGCATTCTAGCTCAAAGAGTTTTTGACCAACCATTCTGAAAATTTGTGTGAACATTCTTTACTCAATATTATTACTTTATATGTACCTAACTCTTTGATGATATTGTTAATAAAAATATTTTTCTCAGTGCAAGAAGTGCCAAAAAAAAAAAAAAAAAAAAAATGGTAAAAACATAACATTGTAATCAAACACTTCAAAAATGCGAAATTTTCAACTTTTTTGATCACAATTAGGTTTATATTCAAGGCAAATATGTTGTTTATGAGAAAGAAAAATTGTACCTAATGATTACAGACAAAAATTGTGGCTTCGGCAATGCACACCAGCAACAAGTTCTGATGGTGATCGCCCATGGACAGCAGCTTCTAATTCCACTAATTCTGGTGGAAATTGCTTCAAAAAATTACAAGGTGTAGGGGAATGTGGGGCAAAGTGAAATGGTTATGCATTGAAACATTATTTTTTTAAATTTTTGCCAGTAAAATTGTTAATTCAAAAAAAAAGAAAAAGTGGAAAATTTTCGCTTTTTTCTTTTTTTGCTGGCAAAGGGAAAAATGAAATATTTTTTGAATGAAATATTTTCTTTTCCATTGTGAAAAATATTTTTTAACAAATTAATAAGCAAATAAAAGGGTAATTGACTAAATGAAGAGATAAAACATTAAGATACTTAAGGTTTTTTATACAAATGCTCGTAGTATTAGGAACAAGATGGAAGAATTGAAAAGCATAATTATAGACGAGAGGTTGGATATTATTGGAGTTACCGAGACATGGGCTACCGAAAGTGATGATGATTTATTATCTATTGCTGGGTATAATTTGTTTAGACAAGATAGAGTAGGTAAAAGAGGTGGTGGGGTTTTATTTTATGTCAGAGACACTTTAATTTGCAATGAATTGGTAATTAATGATAAACATAATGAGATTGATATGATTTGGATGGAGTTGATTAGTAATAATGGCAAAAAACTACGTTTGGGGAATATTTATAGGCCACTCAACTTAAGCCAGGGTCAAGACGAACAGATGTTTAGTATTATTAGTGACATTTCTAGCAAGGGGTCAGTCATCATAGTGGGAGATTTTAATTTTCCAGGAATTGATTGGAATAATTTTTACCATAGTAATAGCAGAGAAGAGGATTTTTTGAAAGTAATTGGTGACTGTTTCTTAGATCAAATTGTAACTCAGGGTACTCGACAGGACGCGATTTTAGATCTAGTTTTCTGCGACATGGAAGGCTCTGTTCAGGGGTTATGTGTAGGGGAACACATTGGAGATAGTGACCACAACAGTATTAGGTTTGGGATTAAATTTGATATGCACAAAGTAGAGAATTTTAGGTTTGTGCCCAATTTCAGAAATACTGACTTTGTGGCACTCCGGCAGAGTTTGAAAGCAGTTTTTTCTTCTGGATTGGACAATAGCGATGTGACTCTTCAGTGGGCAGAGTTTAAGGAAAATCTAGCGAATATGGTTAGGGATCATGTTCCTTTTAGGAGAAAGGGTGTCAACACTAAAATTTGGCCAATGTGGTTCTCCAGGGAAACTAAAGACGCTCTAAATTACAAGCAAGCTGCTTTTCATAGGTTTAGAGAAACAGGTCACAGTGCAGATAGGCTCCAATATTGTAAGGCAAGACGTAAATTTAAGTATTTGGTACGGCTTCAGAAAAGAGAGTTGGAGCAAAGACTGGCAGATAATATAAACAGGAATCCCAAGAGGTTTTTTGCATACGCTGATTCGGGGAAAGTTCGAAATAGTCATATTGGGCCACTGGTTGATGAGCACGGAATTTTGATTCAGGACGATAGTGATATTGCTAATGTTCTTAATAACTTTTTTTCGAGTGTTTTTAACGATAACTGTATCTCAACAGTTGACACCAACAAGACACAAGCTATAGTACAGCTTGAGGACTTTGTATTTTCCAGGGATGACGTTTTACTTCATTTGAAAAAAATTAAAGAGACTAAGGCTCCGGGGCCAGATAATATTTATCCGAAAATTTTAGTTGAATGTGTAGAGGAATTAGCAGATGTAATCGCAAACATTTTCAATGCTTCTTATAATTCGGGGACAGTGCCAGAGGACTGGAAGCTGGCTAACATTACACCGCTCTTCAAGAAAGGGTCTAAAGGGAGTGCGGGAAATTATAGACCTGTGAGTCTAACTTCGGTGGTTTGCAAAATTTTTGAAACATTGATGAAAATTAAGATAGTAAATTTTCTAGAGACTAATAATCTATTGACTAGTTTTCAGTACGGTTTTAGGAAAAGGTAAATCTTGTGCAACTAATTTATTACATTTCTATGACAAAGTTACCATGGCTTTGGACAATAAGAAGCCTGTAGATGTTGTTTACATTGATTTTCAAAAAGCTTTCGATAAGGTACCACATGTTGCTCTACTTAGCAAATTAGCTGATATAGGAATAGGAGGGAAAACTTTCATTTGGGTAAAAAATTGGCTGACCGGAAGGAAACAAAGAGTAGTTGTAAGGGGAAATTATTCTAATTGGAGTGAGGTCTGAAGTGGGGTTCCTCAAGGATCAGTGTTAGGGCCTGTTTTGTTCATTGTCTTTATGAACGATATTCACAAAAATATTTCTGGGAACATCAATTGTTTTGCTGATGATGTCAAAGTTATGGGGACTGTAGAAAATGAAGAACAAGCAAATCAGCTGCAAGAGGATCTAGATCATATTACGGAGTGGGCTGATAAATGGGGTATGGCTGTTAATGTTGGGAAATGTCAAGTGCTACATTTAGGGCATGGAAATAAGTGTACAAGTTATTATTTGCAAGGTTCAGTCATTAGTCAGGCAGACAAAGTTACTGATCTGGGGGTCCTAATAAGTCAGGATTTAAAGTTTAGCCAACAGTGCAGCATTGCTAGCAACAAAGCCAATAAGATGCTTGGGTTTATCAATAGATCTATTTCAAATAAATCTAAAGAAGTTCTTCTGCCCTTATATAGAAGTTTGGTAAGACCCCATTTGGAGTATGCTGTTCAGTTTTGGTCTCCTTATCTTAAGAAAGACATTAATGTATTGGAAAGGGTTCAAAGGCGGGCTACAAGGCTAATAAGTGGACTTTCCCACTTAGATTATGATTCCAGGCTTAGAAGGCTAAAAATGTACAGTCTTGAGCAAAGAAGAGACCGAGGGGACATGATTCAGCTGTTTAAATTTATTAAAACGAAAGATGTTACGGGGCTAAAGTTTAGCACTGAAAACAGGACAAGGGGTCATTGTTTTAAGCTATTTAAATCTCAGGCTAACATGGATATTAGGAAAAATTATTATTTTAGCAGGGTAGTGGAACCTTGGAACAGCTTACCGGAAGAGGTGGTAATGAGCAAAGGAGTAGACAGTTTTAAGAGGGCCATTGATCTTCACTGGGGGTTGTAAATTGACTAGGACCAGTCTAGCTGGGCCCAGAGCCTGTTGCTGGTCGTCACTTTTGTATTTGTATTTGTATAAGATAAAACTAATAAATAAATTATTTAATACATAAAGAAAAATGAGTGAATAAACTAGTTAATAAATGAGAAAATAAGTGAATGAATGAATATATAAGAGAATTATTAAATGAAGGAATGTAAATAAACTAGTTAATAAATGAATACATAAGTGATTTAGTCAAGGATTGAATGAGTAACTGAAATTAACTAATTTCACTTTGCCCCGCATGCACTTGATTAATTATGAAAGGTATTAAAAATACAAATAAGCTACATATTATCTAAATGAGTACTGTACCGAATATTTGAAGGTTTCAATAATTATTTAAATGTTAAAAACTAGAACTTTATCATTTGATAATATTAAAATAATTTTTGACTTACAACAAAATATTACAATTTGAGTATCAATTTTTGAAAATTGCTTGTATTATCCTATGCTTTGATTTTCAGAGGTAATTTTTTCTTGACTAGAATAGACTGCATATGTTACTACATAGTTAAAATAGTACTAGGTAAGTGGCACTAAAAGCGGAGTAAATATTTCACCACTTCACTTTGCCCCATATTTCCCTACTTCAAAAGATGAATAAAATTTCCTCCAAGTTAAAAGAAATTCTGATTAATTCTTTCCTGTAAACAAAATCACAAAAAACACTAAAAAATCATGCAGTATCTTGTGCACTTGCTTTACAGAGACCTCTCACTATTGTTACTGATTTTGTTTGAATGAAAGGGGGTTGTTATATGGAACAGTGGCGGAGTATCACATGTTTTATTGAGTTTTCATTTATTTTTACACATAGATATAATTAGACAAATGTAAGAGGGTAAATGGAGAGATGACTAGATGTAAAGAGATTTATAGATTGACGTAAAGATGTAAATAAAATTAACATTAGAATTAGGGGAGGGATCATTTTGAACCTGAGAAAACTTCTTTTGCTAACTGCTCCTCTGTATTTCATGATGAGCTCAATCCTTCTTTGAGGTTTCCTAAATAATCATGCTGTTGAATAATATAAAGTTTTCAAGAATATATATATTTTTTCAAATGCAAACCTGTCTTATAAAAATATAAAAAAACTAATTTCATTATTTTTTGAAAAATTTAATTTTTTACTTATTTTTTCAAACTTTCAGCCTCATGCGCAAACTGAAGATCTCAACTTAGATTTTTTTTTATTTTCCCCAAATTGAGGATTTCAAACTACAACTTTTGACAGGAAACGTGATTCCGAAATAAAAAAAAAGATTTTTTCGAACCACCTTAGTATTTAAGATAAATAAATATCTTTGTACAGAAAAGTAAAGTAAGAAATAACAACGTCGAAAAGCACAAATTGCAGATTACTGCAGACACGTGTTTCGGCGTTACAAGGAAAGCCTTTTTCAATGCAAAAAGAAATGAACTTATGCATGAAAAGACGCCCAACAAAAGAGGCTTTTGTCTGATGTCTTTTCATCCATAAGCTCATTTCTTTTCGCATTGAAAAAGGCGTTCCTTATAACGCCGAAACACGTATCTGCAGTAATCTGCATTGTGTACTTTTGGACATTGTTATTTCTTACTTCACCCTAGTAAATACCTAACTTATACCCAAAAGTGTGGACAGGTGACATTTTGATCCTTTTGAGAAAAAAAGAAATGCATATACATTTACTGATGTTGAAACAGAGCAGAACCTAAAAAAATGTCTCTTAGAATATAGCATTGAAATAACTTTAGGCATTTGCAATGTTTTTGTGTTCATAAAAGAGCATTAGTAGCTACTTTCTGAAATGCTAATGAAACAGCGCTGGTCATTTAAAGAGTTTAATTTTTTAAATGATTCATTATTCATTCTTAAAATCTCTGCATCCTTTAAATAAATAGCATTGGTGCTAGTGATGTAAAATACCTGGGTATTTATTTTTAGGGATAAATACCCAGGGTATATACCCGGGTATTTATTTCAAAAATTTATATTCAACTAAAATAATTTTCTGTATATATTCACTATGTATATATACAGGGTGTTTTGTTTTAACCTTCAAGATCTCTATTTTTGCAACCTTTAGTCCTAGATGCATACTTCCAATTGCAAAAATGTTCAAAACCAGATGCAAACTTAAGATACTGAAAATTTGAAGTAAAAATAAAAATGAGTAAAAAAATACAAATTTTAACTTTTTACACGGGGTCCTCTGACTTATATTTAGGGAAATAATCTCCATTGAAAAACAATTACAAAAAAAGTTTGACATTAGTACGACCAATATTCACTGAGATTGACGCAGCAATTTGTGACTTACACCACTTTACACTCGCCCTCAGTAACATCTTTTGTGGGAAAATATAGCAGTTAATGAGTGTTTATATAAAATTATATGTGTGCAGAGTGTGGTTTTTCAAATTGTTCAAGGTTTTGCAGCGTGTTTTACGTATCACAGCATAACATTTGCATGAATTTTTGAATAGAAATGAAAATTGTAAATGCCTTGTGTTTTTTACTTTGCTACCTATCATTCTTCTGAAAGGGTAATAAGTTCTAATCTCATCTTCTGTATGGTCCCTTAAAACTTTCAAATGGAATATCTCCTTGAGTTTTGATTGCACAAATGTCAAGTTTTTTTGTGTCAGTAAGTTTTAAATGCAGATCATTTCTCTAAATATAAGTCAGGTGACCTAGGGCCGTATAAAAAGTTAAATTTTGTAGTTTTTGACTCACTTTTATTTTTGCTTCAAACTTTCAATATCTTTACTCTGCATTTGATTGTGAATATTTTTGCAATTGGAAATATGCATCTAGGACTAACGGTTGCAAAAATAAAGGTCTTGCAGGTTAAAACAGAACACCCTGTATAACCAACCATATACAAAACAATAAATTTTCCCCTAAAATTTGTATTTTGATCACATATTTAAAGAATTATAGTGTGAAGCAACTCAGCAAGCTAATATGATATTCACATTAAATGTGTTGGATATGCCTAATCAATGTTGATAGCCAAATTTCATGTATAAAAAGCCATTCTACAAAAAATAAAACGTTAACTGGTTAAAAAAAAAAAAGAAAGCAAACATCTTCTCCAATTATTGCATTGAAAAGAAAGATTCTTTGGCTCATGATATGTTTCTTTCATAATTTCATTAAGTCTTTCAATAAAAAATATTATAAACTGTAATACATATGTATGTGTCAGTTTCCAATTATTTCATATTTAGATTTAAAAAAAAAATTCTCATTCACTTTTTGCATTTTTTTGTAAAATACCCAGTTTTTGGGTATTTACCCAGGCCTTGGGTAAGTACCCGGATAAATACCGAAAAAATATTTACCTACCCGCTGGGTATTTACCCGATCCACATCACTAATTGGTTCTAAAGTTTATTTTAAACTAATTTTTACAAACATATATTATGTAAGGAACTATGCAGATTTCCTCTCAGGGGTCAAAATGACCCCCACCATATTTCTAGGTATACCTAAAAACCCTGCCCTAACTCTAGTGTAAATAAGCATAAATAGATAGACAAAGAGAGATAAACAGCTCATGAATAGATAAATACATAATAAATATGTGGATAGATATACGAACTTGGTTGACACACTGCCGTGTGTCTAAATATTAACATAGTGATATAAATAGGTGTAGATAGAAATATAAATAGGTATAGATTAATGTAAATTATATAGAAATAATGAATATAATTTAATTGCTTTTTGTTAAAAGAGCTTAAGCCAACACTTCCTAATTGACTTATGCCCTTTCAACAAAAAATGATTCAACTACATGGTTGGACAGATAAAAATAGATGAATTATAGATAACTCTATAGAATCATGGGAGGGGTTATATCATTCTATTTGCAAAGCTACTGATAACAAATATTGATTATATATATAAGGCCAAATTTGTTTCACTCTTGAGATTTTTCTGCTGTCTTTGTCTGCATCTATCTATCATAAAGCTTTTTCTAAGTATCAGGGCATATTTTAAGGAAATTTGACTGTGTGGGAAACTCCAACTTCCTCAGAAGGGGGGGGGGATTGTAAATGTGCAGTTCATGTCAGTTGAATAATCGTCAAAAAAGAGTTGGAGTGTGGAAATTGGAATTAGGGAAATTATTGCTAATGGTAATTTTGTTCGATAGGAAAAGGGTGTAAAGAACATAAACGCTGTGACTCAGCGTTTAAAATAGTTCAAACAGCCACTGAGTTTTTGAATTTTTTTAATTTCATTCATCATAATACAGCCATTAGAACCATTTGCATCTAGTTTCTTTTTCTTAGGTTCACCGAAAAATGCATCTTTAATAGAAATTTGTTGCTGTGATTTCCTTTTAGCCCTCATACTTGCATACTCGATCGAATGCAACTGCAACACAGAATATAATAGAGAGTGTAAAAACAAATGCTTCAAATGATCATGCACTACAAGCTTTGTACAGGACACATGGGGCTGGTTTCACCTAAAAAAATGGCTACGGAAGATTATGTGACGTTAATCCACAAAACTCTGTTTACGTGCTGCCATTTATGAGTTTTGGAGTGCGAGACATCGTTGTTATTTATTTAAAAAACTTTTGCTTGTGGGAATGGTTAGGGGTCACGCTTCAATTTTTTTACAGAAAAATAAAAAATTATAGAAACACATAACCTATGGAAAATTTAAGAAAATGTAGGTGGGCAATTTTATTCGACTGTGGGGCCAATTTTATTTGATTGTGTGGGCAATTGCCCGAAAAACCCCCATTAAAATATGCCCTGCTAAGTATACATGAGATAAGAGTGCTCTTTTATTTAGCAGTACAGCATTATTATTATGATATGCTATGATATCCGCACCATACTAAACTAACAAATGTAATTGTGTTTTTCAAATTTGATGGTTTGCCTAGTACTCAAAAAGGTCTACTGGTTATAACTACTGGGGCATTCCAAGGTATTTTTGACATTATGTAGAGTCCGTAACGTGACCTTTTTTTGCCATAACTTTTTAATTTACCGTTTGATTTGCAAATTATTTTAATTTGAGCTGGTAGGTTGGTTGGTAATGACCAAAATAAAATAATATGCTAATCAAACAGTAAATTAAAAAGTTATGACAAAAAAGGTCATGTTACGGACTCTACATAAATGTCAAAAATACCTTGGAATGCCCCTACTTCAAACGATAGTTTTTTTACTCTTAAAGTTATCTATGAAAGTAAAAACATTGAAAATAACTAAACATATCAGACGGAGAAAAAAAATCAGTGTTTTGGCTCTCCTAAAAGTGCCAATTTTCATATTCGTTAGTTTAGCATAGAGCCGACGATATCATATTAGGACCTAGTATGCTGTATCAAGGTTTGTGTAAAAGACTAAAAGTAGAAAATGTTTTTTACTGTGTGTGACTTCAAATGGCATAATACTTATAACAATTAACTAATCTATGATCAAATAAATGATCCAATGGAACTGAATATAGTACCCCTTATTTTACAGGTTGGTTCATTTTGGTACAATGCCTCACTACTGGTGGTTCCATTTTATCTGCTCTTTTCCTTTTCTTACTAGTATACATGATACTCCAAAAAGAAGCAGAAATCAAGATCTTTTTGTGTGCTTTCATTTTTGTTTTCCAGTCTCTATCAGGTAAAGTTTTGTTTCTTGTCTTGTAAGAGTTTTTGCATGAACTCAATCAATCATATTTGTGTCATTGATACCAAAGCTAATATGTGCTCTCCTCTGCTACAAAAACCATTGTTTGTTGTGGGTCTGCCATGCCGCTATGCACAGACCAGGGTTCGAAAATATCATAATATTTTCGAAAATATCTGATATTTTGATATATATCCAATATTTTCAATCAGCATAAACTAAAGTCTTCAAAATAGTAAAGGCATCCTCAAATCACTCTTTATTTTCTTATATTATTATTACAATATAATATGAGACTTAAAATTAAGGTTCCTTCCATTATTTAAATCTAATTTCATTTTACATTTTTATGAATTATAATGGCGTTAATTTAGCATTAGCTGTTTTCCTCATTTTTCTTCTGTTAGCTGCTTTTACACTTTTATATGATTCAGAAATAAAAAATATGCATTAGTCGGTGCACAGTTATTTAAGACATTTTCTTTTTTTCTGACTAACATTTAATATTTAATTAGGCACTTTTAATCTGTATATGTAAAATAGCTTGTCCTGACCGACAATCAATGCTCAGCAAAAACTACTGAGGCTAGAAAGCTGAAATTTGGAACATAGGTTGATTTTATAACGTAAGCATGTGCTAAGAAAGGATTTTTGGAAATTTCAATTTTAAGGGGGTGAAACGGGATGGGGATTGTTCTGCACTCACATACAAAATTCTCAAGAAAGGGCTCGAGTTCAGGGTCGAACCAGGTATTAAAAAATTCGAAATTTTATGAGGGTTATGAATATTTCAGCCTCATCCACGTAGGATGCTAATTAACGGAGATATTAGTTAAAAACTCAATTTTATGTCCACTTGAACATACGTCTATGCCAACAAATGGTCCGATTTTTTCAATTTTTGTATCATTGGAAAGCCTGTAAAAAATAATCATTTCAAAAATATTCACAAGGACTAAAGCCACGGACATCAAAAAATGAATACAAAAAAGTTATAAGCATTTGAAGTAAAAATTAATTTATTTCAAAAAGAAATTTCTTCCTCCACTTTTTGCGCGAGATTAATTTTAGCTTGAAGAAAAGCTGAACAATATTATTTGTTGCCATTTCTTGCTTGAGTATAGCAAAGTAAAATTTCTTGCAATTGGTTTCTAACGTATTGGGGCTTTGTCTGTAGCAGGGCATTTAAAATATCCCTTTTGATTAGGTTTCCGCAAGTTGATGTTTTCATGTACGATTTTAATGGATGTGTAGTCTTTAAAAAAATCTGACTCTTACTGGTTTTGTTAACGTTATTTTTAAATGTGAATGATATGTTTGTTTTAATGGTGATATTGAGGATTATTTCTCTTAATTGAAAGTGTTTTTTATGCTATTAGACCCATTCCAATGAATATTTTCAAAACTATTCCAGATGAGGATTTTAAAGGGCGGTTGATGCTCTTTGAAAATTATTACCGTTATTGTATTGGAGACACGTTTTTTTTCTGTTATCGGTACCTTGCGGTACATTATTAACCTTGGCGATTGTTTTTGTTTATCTTATTGTTAGCATGATTGATTAAACCTATGTAGAAACTACTTATTTGGCAAATCTATGCATTATTTTGTCACTTTTTCTTTTTTTGAACAAGAAACAAGACTTGAATTAAGTAATTTTCCAAATGATTGAAGCCATTTAAAGTAAAAAAGTCCATCAAATGAAAAACCTAACTAAAGTGATTCGCCAAACAGACTTTAAATGATTCTTTAACGTGTAAAATTATTTGCTAAATGAACTCTCGAGTCATAAATAAATGCGAACATTCCATTAAAATGGAAATTCAACGAGCTAATGCGTGCATCACATGACTTCCTTTTACTCCAATTTAATGTTATTTCCCCGTTATTGCAATTTTAATGTGATTCAATAGTGAACTCTCTAAATATCACCAACAATGGCCAAATTGAAACCAGATTAAAAAAAAAAAAAATCCGCCAAATTTTTCGCCAAGTTGGCCACAAAACTTGGCCAGCATAAGACTGGCCATATATCGCTAAGCGTCCGCCAAATTATAACATCACTTGAGTTTGCATCGAAATTAGCAATGATTTTCCCCCAAAAAGGTGCAAAAGACCCCTTTAGAAACACTCAACTGCAGTCAAAAGGAGAGGTGCGCAACTAGATCCAGGGCCGGATTTGGAAGTGTAGAGGCCCCGGGCCAACGAAGGAGTGGAAGCCCCTAATCAGGGTTCGAAAAGATCATCATATTTTTGAAAATATCCGATACTTTGATATATATCCCAATATTTTTATATTATATGCATATATCCGATATTTTCAACCCGCGAAAGTTAGGATATTTCGTAAAATTTTTTTCTTGTGGGGTCCCCTTTGTTGAGGAGGCCCCGGGGAAGTAGCCCCGCCTGCCCTTCCCTAAATCCGGCCCTGACTAGATCCCTCTAGGAGTCTACGTACCAAATTTCAACTTTCTAGGACATACCGTTTTTTAATTATGCGACATACATACGCATATACGTACATAGGCACATACATGCATACAGACGTCACGAGAAAACTCGTTGTAATTAACTAGAGAATCGTCAAAATGGATATTTCTCATGTCTATACGTTCTTCGGAGGGGAGGGGGGGGCGACCATGGATTTTTTTTTTATTCAACGGACTTCCTTTAAATTCTTAGCACGGGCATCGCTGTGCGGGTACTGCTAGTATGAAATAAAAGTGTTAATAATTTAATGAATATAAAATAAAAAAAAAGAATATTACATTACTTTGATGCATTAATACATCATAAAAATATAGTTCATAACGTTTTGGTTATTTTAATAATAAATGAACAATATTACTATGATTAATTTGATTTTTATATTGGAAATATCATAGTTGCAAAAATAAATATCAAAATGTCATGATATTTTCAAAATAAATGTTAGACATATATCCTGATATATATCATGATAGATATCGAATGATATTTTTTGGCGAACCCTGACACAGACTAACCAATAGCTCTTTCAGTCCTGAAATTTGGCAGTTTTGTTTTGATTTCAAGCTGTACGTTTTTTTTACCTCCTTTTCGCAAACAGATTGCATTATGTGTTGTATTTTTAAGACAGTGTAACATTTAATCAAATGAATGAGCAGTATCAATTTATTGTAATGAACAAGGCTACATGTAATGTGATTATTTATATAATGCAGAGTATCAACACTTTAATTGAAATAAGCGTTAGTAATTATGCCAGTATATAAAAAAATGAACTAGGAAGTTTCTGAAAGTAGCTAGTTTCTCATGGATATAAAAAAAAATAAAAATTTAGAATTCTTTTAAAATGTTAAGCTATAAATTTAAATGTATATTTTCAACCCATTTGCACGTCTTTAATTTTTCTGACGTAACTACGGAATGAATGAAAATCAATTGAAACAAATCAGTCCTGTAGAATGGTGAAGCAAACTGTCAAGTTGTTTTTAACAAAGCACTGTCCCTCGTGCTCAAATGAATAGTGCCAATTCCAACCAGGGGTCAACTCATAAATTTACCAGTACTCGAACAGATACGAAAAATAAATTGAATCCTAACAACATTCAAACGCGTTCCAGCACCAAATAGCCCTGGTTCCAAGTATAATTTGCAGGATATTGCATAAGGTTACAAGGAACCCTTTTTTCAAGGCAAAAGAAGTGAGCTAAAGATATCCGATCATCAAATTTATTACACTTGTCCCAAAATGTAGTAACAAATCAGTAGCTGTTTAAAAAAAAGGAATTAATATTAATGTTTAAAATTTTTTGAAGTAAGATAGATATACAAAAAAGTAGTATCAGGGAATGTATTATAAGTAAAGTAGGGGAGAGGGCTGTACCTTGGGACACTTTTATTTTTTAATGTCAATTATTTAAATCAAATTTAAAATCTAAAAGTCACATTAAAGTGCCACAACATATTTTTCTGCAACATATTTTTTTTTTAAATTCAGACAGATTGAAAATAAAATATTGCCATTCATTTAAAGTAAAAATTCCAAACTGTCCCAAGGTAAAACATTCTATTGTACTTTGGGACACATCCTGTTATATCATGAGATACTTCATGATTCAGGAAACAGTCATACTTAAACCAATTTTTCACCAAAAAACAAAAATATTATTTTTTCATGGTAATGAATTAAATTATGAATAATGAATCATAAATAATGAGTTAATGAATTATTATCTAATATTAAATGTGTTTAAAAGACTACACCAGATTATAAATTTTTTCCATGTTTCTAAACCTATCTTAATTTTTAAGAACCACGCATATGTTGCACCTTGGGAGGGGTTCTAAGGTACAACATGTTTGGCTGTCCCAATGTACAATCACCACGTTGTTTAAGAAAAACAAAAATGGTGGTCAATCTAAATGCACTATCATTATTTTCTCATTATCGAAATATTAAACAGTATACTTCCCTTTTACTACAAAATAAAATTTAGTTGATTAGTTTTACAAATATAAAGACAGGAAATGAAAAAAAAATTAAGAAAAAATTTACTTTGGTGTCATGAAATTTTCTTTCTCTCACAAAATCATCAATTCAACTCTTTTGATGCTGATTGTTACTATGGCACCATTTAAAGGTGAATGTTACTATTAGAGATTACAAAAACATGGCTGCTAAAAATAGATTCTTAGAAATTAGCAGTGTCCCAAAGGAACAAGCGTCCCTAGGTACCACTCTCGCCTACCCATGAAAATTATAAATAACTTTCAACTTGAATTACAAAATCGTAGTATTCGCACCACTTTTTATTTTATTTATTTTTGAAAAAGCTTATGATGTGAACATTACATGAAGAAATGGCCACGTCTTTGTGCCTGCTTATATATTGCAGTAAAAAATAATTTTAAAAGGTAAGGAACAAATTTTGTTGCTTCACCCAACCGTATGTGGGCTTCCTTACTAATAATAAAGCAGAAAGTCTCTCTGTCCGGAGGATGTCTAGATGTCTGGATGTCTGTAGGATATCTGTAGGATGTCTGTGACGCGCATAGCGCCTAAACCGTTCGGCCCGATTTTCATGAAATTTGGCACAAAGTTAGTATGTAGCATGGGGGTGTGCACCTCGAAGCGATTTTTCGAAAATTCGATGTGGTTCTTTTTTTATTCCAATTTTAAGAAAAAAACTATCATAAATTACGAAATCATCATAACGTGGAACCGTAACATGGGCACAAGCCAATTGGCGAGATACGAAATTATCATAGCGTGGAACCGTAATGTCGGTACAAGCCAATTGGCGAGAAAATTCACCATACATTATTTGTAAATATACAAGCGAACCAAAAGACCTTTAATTTTTCTATTACGGGCGAAGCCGTGCGGGTGCCACTAGTTCTTGAATAAAGAATTTTATCATTACCTTTTTAGACTATTATTATTTAGTGAAATGTATTAGCTGTTATGTGTGGGACAAAACTGCAGCCTTTCCGTGTAATGACCCAATAGTAATAATAAAAAATAAATATATACATATTATGTAATATATATTATTAAAAATGGTACTTAGATTACTAATTTTGAAACCTAAAAGTTTATTCTAAGCATCATCTTGACATAATACATATAAAAACATAATAACATTTGAATTCTATTTGTGACACTGTTCTGGTTCTTTTTGTGTACCTAAGAACAACTTCAAAATTGTTCTTATTTAATTAATTTTTTATTTATTTGTTTTTTTAGCAAACATATTTACAAAAGCAAGGCTTAGTGGATCATTCAGCAAAATTATTTGATTCAACAGGATTCTTTAACATTGCATCTAGGAAGAAATATTCAATTTCAGAAGGTTTTCCCCTTTTAAGCGGGGTATTTGTTTTTTAGTTATCCCGTTAAGCTAAGCTGACAATATTATGATATATAGTTTATGTTTTTGCCAAATGCACACAATCTAAGATGATGGTGTACATTCAGGATTTTTTTAACCTACGATTCAACTCCCAACTTGTATCCACCAGTCTATTTGGTACTACAGCCTGTTGCTGATGTGTACATTCAGGATATCTAATCTAGGATTCAACTCCCAACTTGTATCCTCCAGCCTATCTGGTACCATGGCCTGTTGCTGGTTATAGTTTTTGAATCTGTATAATATCTGCCACAAGTTTATTAACATTGAAAATAATGCCTACTTAATTTCCCCACAGCTCTTTCTGGACTTCTGGGTGCTTGTGTATTTGGGGCGATGTCATTCGATCGATCCTGGATTCAGCATCCCAAAATGAACCATCTTTCATGGGGGTTCGGATGTGCCATCATTGGTTCCGTCAGCCTCGGAGTTGCGGCTTGCTGTCTCATTGTCCGAACCTTCCAGATGAGGAAAGCCCTTTTCAGAGACAATGTTGCCTACCATATTCCAATTGAAAACCAAATGTAGCTTGGAGTTATGTTTCCTTCGTTTGAAACGCACATTTTAAACGCACAATCTCATGTAACTAGTAAGCAAACATAATTTCTGGTGGTTTTGATAGACAGCTATATTGCCATCTAGTGGGCAGCAAAAAATAGATAAATACCCTTATGACTCAGATTATCAAACCACAATTTTCTCCCAAGCACCATATACATTGAATGTACTGACATAAAATGGCATGTATATGAGGAGCAAACATTCAAACCATGTTTTCTCCTTCGGATACAGTTTTTCAGGAAACACAAAAAACTAATATATTTAAAAAAAACTTGTATTAGACCCCAATTATCATTTTTTTAGTTGTATTACTGATTACTAGTAAGACTTGTTGGCGTACTTTACCTAATAAACTTAAAATGAATTAGAAAAATGCATTTGAAATTTGGAGAAATCATGTTTTGACCGAATTCAAAGGAGGAAACGTGTTTTGAATGTTTTCAATGTGGATAAAACACTTTTTGAATGAAAAAGATAGTAACTTAAATTGCTACGATTACATTTTTTAATGGAATAAAACTAATTAATGACATACTAAAACTGATTGTTATAAAATAAAGCTAGAAATTTATATGTGAAAAAAAAAATTGTCCTGCATAATCCTCATCCAAACAATCGCACACTACTTCCTCCGTTTCATCATTGCGTGCAGGTAAATTATAAATAATGTCTTTGTACCAATTAAAATCAGGTTGATTTTGCCACTCTTCGCCATACAATTAAGTTTAAAAGTTTGTCTACGTCTCTTTTCTTTTCAACTGATATTCCATGGCTAAGAGGAAGAGATTGTAAGACAACACTTTTCACAATGTGCATCTATTATTTCTTCCATCCCTAAATTAATAATAAAAATTTAGGTAAAAGCACACCACTCTAAAATAAACAAACAAACCCCAACATAGTACCAAGCAAACAATAACATAACCTCTGAAACACTAGACACATTGGGAAATAGCTGGGTCACGTGATCAGTAAGAACAGCTCTGATTGGTTGACTGGAGGAATCACTGTTTGACTGGAAACTGGCTCTGGAGGAAACACTTTTTGAATGAAACCTGAATTTTATAAATTGGTTTATAATGGGAAAAAATATGTTTTGGTTGAAAACAATAGCATATTTTTGTACCATTTAATGTTGAGTTCAAAGAAAAATCACTAACTCATTTTTTTTTATTTTTGGAGAAAACACTGTTTGAATGTTTGCTCTTCATATGTACATCATGATTTTAGGTCATCAGAATTTCATGACAGATGCATGTATGTCATGGTGTGCCAGGGGGTTAAGATTCTACTAAAGTCAGGTGATTCTTTGTCATTTTAAGGAAGAAAATCAAAGCCTGCAGTTTCCTGTTTAAATGTGAATGTTTTGTTGTAAAATAATTTTAAATGTTGTGGAATTAGGCAGTCCTGCTTGTAAAAGCTGCTTGAAGTTAGATTTTACTCTAAGAGTTTTCTATTCATTTCCTAATTCAGAATAAACAGATAAATTTATAAAAATGTAAATTAATGCAAAAATCTTTAGAATAGAATGGTGGAAGTGATGGGTAAAAACTCTCAAATTAAATGCTGAAAATATATAAAAACTTTTTCTCCATTTGCTGTGAAGTTGATCCCACATTATAAATGATGACATAAATAATAACCATGTTAAATACTGTTATTTTTAAGCAATTAGGTTGGACAGTTTTATGAGAAAATACAGCAAGCCACGTAACTTTACATCAAAAATTGGTTTAATTCTCTATTATATTTTACTAACTTCTTTGTGTTTAAACATTTCTATTGTTCTTATTCTTTAGTAGGAATATTTCATCTTGTCTTTTCATCAACCCACCGATTTAGACTGCATTTTAGAAAACTAGAAAACAAGATGAGAAAAAAAAAGAAAAGAAAAGAAAGAGGAAGTAAATTTATGTATTAAGCTGTGTTAAAGTAGAGTAAATGTGGCCATTTTGGAAATATTTATATAACAGTAAAATCCTTCTCTCTCTCTCTCTATATATATATATATATATATCTTTACTAATATTATAAAGAGAGAGGGCGGATTTTTGTGTGTTTATATGTTCGAGGTAATCTCCGGAACTACTGCACCTATTTGAAAAATTCTTTCACTATATGAAAAGTGCTTTCTTACTGAGTAACATAGGCTATAATTCGAAAAAATTCGATAAATAGTTCTTTTTTTATTCAAGTTTAGGCCCAAATTTCTCGTAAATTGCCTATTAATGGCTATTAAAGGGGTGAAAAATTACTTGCACGTATTAATCTCATATATCGTTAAAAAGGGTAGAATTTTCTGCGTTCTAAACAATTTATTTCAATGCTCTAATTTAATTACGGCGGGAGTAATTTGCGTTTATAGCTCGAACTTTTTTAGGCTTAGCTGAAATTTAGGCACTACTTTCTTCATTAAATCTATCAATAAAAAGTGAAGGAATTGTCCCACAGTTTTCATTTTGACAGCGTTGGAAAAAGCGAGATTTTTTACTCCAGATCTCTCTCGACCTTAGGTCGAAAAAATTAACTTCTATCTTCAAAGGAAAAAAAGTTACAAGCCGTTAAAAATAAAGTTCGAATAAATCTAATCTCCATTTAAAATACTGATGTTTTTTTTCGCATTTCCATGGTTACGTCTTTTAGCTTCGCTTCATTTGAATTTCTTAAAGGCTCACAAACTTGGCGCCACAGAATATAAGCAATGGGGAAATGTTTTCGCCAATTCTGCATATTTTACGATCTACATAATGATAATTCCCCCAGACAATGTAGAAATTTCGGGAAGAGTTTTAAAACTAGGAGTCTTTGCAATTTTCCCAATTGTCGCCAAATTTGTGAACGCTGAAGACCAAGGGCTAATGTACTTCGGTCATGCCTTGCTGAAAGTCACAAAAGCAAACAATTATAGCCCATAATTGACGATAGCGCCAAACCCCCAGTTATTGAAATATCTTCAAAATTACTAATGAAAGAAACCAGTGCATCGTAAAAGCAGGGGGGATGGAAGTTGTATTTGTAAGCGCTTTTACATTTAATTCTAAAGAAGAACAACGGATGGATTATGAGAGCGTGGTTACTGGGCGAGTTTGTCCATAAACAATAGAGTTACGGAACTATTTTTACATTTAAAAGATATTATTTGATGTCTTTTTTGTTTATTTGGTGAAATATTTTAAATTGCAGTAAAAACCGCTTCACTCGCTAAAAAGAGTTTTAAAGCAACTGTAAATATAATTTAATGATTTGACAAAAAGTTTTAAATTCCAAAGAAAATTTTTTATTTTTGTTTTCCTCTGAAAAGGTGCGTACGCATTTTATACAAAGAAAAATGATCATTTTACATCAGAGGGGGAGGAGGCGTCAATTTTTTTTAAAAATTCAATGGACTTCCATTAAATGTTTAGCACGGGCATCGCTGTGCGGGTACTGCTAGTATATATATATAATGCGGACACTAAAAGGACAAATTTTTTTGTCTGCACTAGGGGAGTGTCCTCAGGACAAGTTTAATAATGTGATTTGCCTTGGAACCGGGGAATTAAAAATTGTCCGCATAAGAAGGGTGTCTGCTAGGAGAGGTTTTACTGTACATTACTTCCTTTCATTGTTTTTCACCAACTTTGTTAATCTTTGCAGATTAGAATATCCATAGATATCCATAGATAGGGATCGAGATATCCATAGAATATCCATAGATAGAACATGTCATTTCTGAGGACCACATTTCAGTGTAAAAAAAATACATTTGTTGTATGCAAAGAATATACAAGTAGTTCACAATTAGTAAAAATCAAAATAAGCATATTAATAGTGGTGTAGTGGGGATGCAGGAAACAGTGTCCTCATATCTTTTAAATTTTATACTTGTGTGTCCCCATTAAAAAAAAAAAAAAAATTAACACAAGCATACCCCCACTTTTGCCTTATCTTATGCTTGCATCTGTAAACCCCCTGTCTTTTTTGAGGGATACATAGCTGTACAAAAGATGTATACTTAATGTTTGAATTATTAATACAACAGATGTTAATGCAACTTCATTCATTATTACTATCATATGCTGCAAATATGTCTTTATTAGAATAGTAATAGCTTAGTGGTGTACTGTTGATCTTTAAACACATGTGAGTGAACTGTGTGGAGAAAACACCTTAGGAACTAGTGCTATAAATTAGTGTAAAGTAAAAATACAATTTTAAAAATGCACATATTTTCCAAAACAATTGCAGACACACGTTTTGGGATTAGAAGGAACTCTTTTTCGAAGCAAAAAAATGTGAGCTCTTGGATGTAAAGAGACTCAACCAAAGTGATGAAACAAACCAATTAGCAGTTAAAAAAATGAAAAGGTTTAATCAAACAACCAATGAGAAATTTTTAAACCAATTAAAAGCACCAATAGGACTACTAAGTGTGTTACAAACAAAAGTTTTCTTACAGGTAGGTGGAAAAACAGGAATAAAAGCAACAACAACAAAAATTGGACAAAAGAAAAAAGAGAATCTGATAGGCAGAAGGATTAGGCCAATAGATCTTAAACAAAAACAGACAACTGCTGTAACTGTGAACTGTGGAGAATGGATGTAACTCTTAATTAAGGAAGCCTTTCAAGAAATCATAGCAAAACTTGGGGTGAAATTATTGCAAATAATGAAAACAAACAAGAAATTGAACAGTAAAGAACATAAAATGAACTCAAATTAAAACAAATAAAGCGAACGAGAACAAATGACAAAAATGGAAAGCATTCCATTTTTGTAATTTGCTATGCAAAATTCCTAATACTATTACAGAATTACCAAAAGACACTTAACTAAATTTGAATGATTCCTCGAAATATGGAAGTATCTCCAAAAGTAAAGACATGAATTTAGGTACTATTGTGTTGATTTTATGAGAGTTAAAATCAAGAGAGTGTGTTGAACCCCAACAGTTTTGAGCAATTGCAGAATTTCTTTAAATGCTGTTTTTTCACTTAATTTTTATGCTCTTAGCATTTTTAAGCAAAGTTTCAAAGCACATTTCATCTGTCTACTCTAAGAAAGACAACAGAATTACTATTAATTTCATAAATTACACAATAGTTAAGAGAATGAGTAGAATTGTAAAGTGAAGATAATGAAAGTATGTGTGAGATAATGCATTGCATTACATTCTTAACATGGTTTTCATTCCTATTAATTTTTTCCATTTATTTAAAAACTTTTCCTGTTTATTGAGCTCCTCATTTTTCATATATGAGCTCACATTTTTTTTGTGTTGAAAAACAGACTAATAATCCTGAAACATATTTGTAGTTTTTGTTTTGTTGTAAATTTGCACTTTTTAAATGTTGTTTTTCTTTTAATTTTTAACACAAAGGTATTTCTGTTTTCTTTTATTCAAGATATGTTTGGTTTTATCCCTTTAAATATGTCATGTATTTCAAAATGAATGTAGTGTTGCAATTTTTTAAATTTTTTTTTCAGGATTTTACCTTTAAGTGCATTATTTAGGCTTATTTTTTAAATTTAAAATTTTAAATCTTGTTATCTGATACTTCAATGAGTCTTTCAGAAATGGAAATTGATTTATTAATTTTTGTTTTACAACAGTTGTATAATTTAATTTATAATTATTTACTATGCAGAATCATACTTTTCTATTATAATGTATAGTTATAAATTTTATTATTTCAAAAAATTTAAAACTATTTATTTATTTATAAAATTTTAATTTTATTATATTTTTGTTAATGAAAATAGTGTAATAATTTTAAGTTTAATCCATTACCTAGTTTTTTTAGATGTTCCTAAGAAATTGCAAACAAACCATATGTATGTAAATATGTTCATGCACATGTACATTTTTTAATGTACATTTTTGGATTTTAGCTCACACCAATGTTTGTCCTGTATGGTAACCATCTTAAGTATTTGAATAATTTTGAAGTTAGTGTCTAAATATAAGTTTTTATGTTTCTATTTCGAAAAATACTGATAATCAAAAATATTTTAATTACTAATTAGCTGTTCTAAAAATATTACAAAGTAGTAAGTGTATATTGTATCCGATAGTAATTCATATTACTGTTAACTCTATATAGCAGACAGGCAAGTGAAAATTACTTAATTCGTTAAAAAATTGGAAAAGTTTAATATTTGTACGAGAATTGGAACCATAGATGCAAGGTTCATAGTGACTGTTGATTTTTCATAATTAATATTGGTTATAAATAGCTGCTGTATTTATGATTCTTTGAAGTTACTAGTGGAACCTCATGGTAGGGGAGCAGTAATGTATAAAATTACAGAAAAGGTTTGTAATCTATTCTCCAGACTATATAATACAATGTTTAGTTGTATTCCTGGTAGCAGAAATAGCATTACACTGCGATGTCTTTCAGATTTTTGAGGAGGTCTGAAGACTATTTCTGAAATGTAAATATCTTTTTTTTTGGCTTTCTGTATAAGTTTTTCAAATTTGAAGCAGAAAAATACAGTTTAAAGTGAAATAGAAAAAATAAAAACGAAAAAAGGCACCTAAATCTATGCAGGAGTTCTCAGTGGCTTAGATGTCAAAAGCACTTGCTCCTGGAGCTACCTGTGCCTCAGTTTTCAACTTTATTCAAAATTTTTTAGCCTTAGTTTTGCACTTTTTAATTTAGCATTTTATTTTCAATTAGTGGTACCCGTATGGCTTTGGCTGCAGTAGAATATTAAGAGGTCATTTGGCTCGCCGGTATATTTAGTTAACGTCTACTAATGCACTAAGTATTATTATTATTTTTTTAAAAAGATCTCTTCATATTTTGGCAGAATTGAAAACTTAGCATGTAGCTTAACAGAAACGAATCTTAGAAATATTTTAAAAGGGGGAAGGAAGCTTCCCTTCCTTGTTTAAAACATAAAATAAGACATTTTTCCAAAATTAAACACAAAAGAAAGAACTAACTTTGCAACAGCAATATTTTAATAATTTAATGAACATGATTCCATAAACACTAAGAAAGTAGAAACACTTTTTCTTAACAGTTAAAATATTTTCTTCAAATCCTTTTCAATAAAAAAAAGGACTAATTGCCAAAAAAAGCAAGTTTTTTTAAAAATGTTAAAGAAAAAAAAATAATAAAAATAAATAACTAAGCAATCAAAAGGGGGAAAAGACGTAACCATGGCAACAAACATTTAATTTCTGCATCAAAAATAATTTCCATTTATCTTTAATTTTTGATTTTAATCTCGAGTTTCATTGTTTGGTTTGCTGAAAATAAGCCTTGGATGTTAGTTTTCTCTAAACAATTCCTACAGCTCTCCTCACGCTCTTAGAATCTTCAGAAAAACTTCATCTCAAGCAGAAAATTCCAAGTTTCGAATAACCTAAAACTTAAAAATGGGAAAGATATTTCTCCTCCATTTTATCAAATTTATGTGAAGAATGGGTTTAAAATTGGAATAGAAAAAGACCAAAATTTAATGTTCAAAAAATCGCTTTGAGGGGCTCACCTCTGTGCTACGAACTAATTTTGTGCTAAATTGGGTGAACATCAACCAAACGGTCTTGCCGCTATGTGCGTAACAGACATCCAAACATCCAGTTACAGACTTTCAGCTTTATTGTTAGTAAAGATCACTCCTTTTCACTTATTCATAGTAAGTGTTACGACTAATCTAATGCTAATCAACCTCGCAGACTACTTTTGAGTATTTTAATCTCTGTCGCAGTCTACTGAAAAACATTCTGCTACCAGGTTTGTATTTATGAAGGTATGCTCACTAATCTAGTTTAAATTTCTGAAAGTTAAACAAACATTTAACTTTTTTTAAAGTTATAATTTTATACATAATGTTTGCTCAATCTATTAACACAAATGAGACATTTTTATGTATATATTATCCTGAACATAGGAAACCATTATGTATCATAATATAAAGTACCAACTTTGTAAAACAATTTTTTGTCTATGAAAAATAATGATTTGTACCTGTTACGGGCATGGCCATATGGTCACACATTTAACACTTACAAAGCACTAGTTTTTAAATAAAAACATTTTTGAAAGTAGATACTTCATAATTTGATACATAATGGTTCCTTATGTTTCAATACATTAATAGTAAAAGCCAAAGTTGAAATTCCGAGAATGAAGTGCAAATATCTGCATAAATATTTCAAAACTGTGCAAATGGTTTGAGCATGTTGATGTTTTACAGTTCAAGATTCTATAACTTTTGATCAAAATTTTTATGCAAAAATTGTATATATATGTGTTGATTGTTTAGTAACTGCTGCAATTTAAATTTAGGATTCTGGTTTTAAGAGTGAAAAACGTATAGTAAAATTCAATAATAGAAATGAAATGTTTTACTTCTAAGGAGCTATTTTTCTATGAAATGTATTTTCAAATTTTTGTACTATTTTTGAAAAATATTACTGTTTTAAATTTTGTACTGACTGATAAATTGTTGTTGTATTGTTAAAATTATTTATAGAATTCACACAAGCTTTAAAAAAGCAAAATATTCTAACTTTGAAAGATTTTGTTACTTGTTGAAAAGTAATGTAATTGTTTTGTATTTTACGCATTTTATTGTAGATATTAGATTTTCTTTTTTTCTACTGTGATGTTCTAATGTGATCATTTAATATCCTTTTCTGTTGCCATATTTTATAAAATTATACTTCTCTTATTTACTCATGTTGTAATTTGGTGTTAAAAGTTCTAAAGATCAGGTGTTAAAAAATGCACCATGTTAGAGAAAAATGAAATCTTTCTATCTGATGATAATGTGCAAAATTTAGCGAGTGAAAATAAAAATAGTACAGTAGGCGCCGCTTAATGTTATCATTCGCTGAATGTTATCAGAATCACAAAGTCCCGGAACACTTGTATATTAACATGTGTTAAAAAAAGTCGGACATTGTAACCAGTATCTCCGTTTATTGTTATCAACTTTTCATAAGCTTTAAATTTTTCTCTTTTTTGTGTCTCAATCAAAATAAATTTAAATGCAATCCCTGAAAAACAACAGCTTTCAGTAAAACAAGTTCCCTTCTTATCAGTAAAGCAGAAGAATTTTTCTTCCTGCTCAGTCACACTAAAAAATTCAATCTAAACGGTCAAACATTTTAGCCATGGAGAAAAGTGTATTGATTTAACTGTCTAGGAAAAAAATGACATTTTAAAATGCTTTGATAATTTAATCGTGATGAGTCAAATAAATGGTGTAGAAGAAGCTAAACATTTATCAGGTATTACTTTTTAAGTTACTAAAAAATCGTGAATAGTTTGAAAACAAAGTGAAGCTAAATGAAAATTTAATCAACAGGCAAGAC
This sequence comes from Uloborus diversus, assembly GCF_026930045.1. Classification (NCBI taxonomy): domain Eukaryota; kingdom Metazoa; phylum Arthropoda; class Arachnida; order Araneae; family Uloboridae; genus Uloborus; species Uloborus diversus. The sequence continues at coordinate 68,858,026 of NC_072738.1, forward strand.
TTTGCTGGAAAAAAAAGGTGAAGTTGAATCCACTTTGAAACTGGTTTACGAATGCCATGGAAAAGGATGCACGATTAAACGGTCCGTTAATGCTGCAAAAAGCAGAAGATCTGATTTTTAAAATGATCAAAAAAGGCTTTGTAGCATCAGACAGATGGTTTAAATAGTGGAAAAGAGCTGTTCCATTCTGCTAATTTAAAATTTATAACTGCATTTGGTTGAGTCATTGTAATTTTAATTTGCAATGGAGCTGTTTCTTTCAGTCAAAAGTACTACTTTTAGTCCCTGAAATTGATAGAATAAGCAAAAATAATAACATGGAGCTAGAAAAAACTTTAATTTTTCTAACAGTTATTTTTTATTTAATTTTTTTCAATGTGCGGTTTTGGAAATAAGGCTTGATCTTTATGACGTCATAAGTGATGTACTTTGGCATGCTACTCCATCGCTAAAGCGCTGCTTGAATTTCATTTCAAAGCCCTGCTTTGCTCCATTTGCCGTCAACCACGTTTCCAGGTTATGATAATTTCCCCTGTGTGTTCATGACATTTTATCACTTGTGATGTCATGTGCAGAAGCGCAAAAAATTAATTTCAATCTGCACGCTCTGATTTAAATAACTGTTAAAAATTATTAAACTTTGTCAAAATATTTAAAAAATGGTTAAATCGTTTGTTTTAAGCATGCTCTTTCAGAAAAAAATACTTTCAAAATTTCGGAAACAATCTCATTGTAAAAGTAAATGTTTCTTAATTAAAAAAAAAAAAATGTGTGCCCTGGATTCTTTTTAGTTATTGTTATCAAACTACATTTGAGTGATCATACTAAGCATAATAAAATTACAGAAAATCATTCTAATTTTTCATACACTCTTTTCATTATTTTTTTTATAAACTAGAAATGGATGTTCCTGATAGTGTGAAAAATTTAAAAGAGTTTGCAACTTCAGAGACTGTGATGATTTTACCCTATTTTGATCACAATAATGGTAGTGAGAATATTAATGCTTCGAAGTATTTCAATTGAAACACACTGTTTAAACACATTTTCTTCCTATATTCATATTTTTGTACTGTTGAAAAGTGAGACTTTTTAAAAATGAACTTTTTCGTCACTGCTGGTGTTTTAACCGTTGTAATATAAATGTTGTTTCATCGCTAATTTCATGATGCATTCCTATCATTGCCAGCATGTAATAAATGTATATCGCAGTAGTTCATTAGTATGTTGCATTTTTATACTTACATTTGTTGATCAAATTTCATGTATGTTATGAAATTTTTTGGAATCTCATGTTTTAAAGTATTATATTAAATGTTTATTCCTAAATGGTGTATCTAATATTTATTTGATATGGATGTCATTAAGCTTCAACTTCTTACAACAACTGGACAAGAACTACATATTTTAAGTAAACAATATTTCTAGATGAATCCAAAGCCTTTTTTATTTTCTTTAAAGCAGAGCGTTAAAAAAAAAAAAACTTATGTTTCCTAGGGTTTACGGAGTCAAGAACCGAAAAATTGAAATTTCAAGAGTCGGGGTAGGTCATTTTCCCTTCGAGTTCTTAATTCGGCCAGGGTTGCTGGGTAAGAGTCGGACTCAGAGAGACGGGCTGATTTTGGGTTAAAGGAGTCTGAGTTGGTTATTTTCCTTTTGATCCCACAGCCCTAATGTTTCCACAAGCAAATGATTTATATTTTTAAGTGGGTGAGAGTAAATACTTTAATCACAAATTGTTCTTTGATCTGTTGATTCTTTTAGTGTAGTCATAAGAGTTGAAGAAATTCATGTTGTTAGTGAAGTATTTCAATTAATGTATTGAAAATGAAAGTTATTAATGATAGTTTTCACGAGAGTTGTTCCAAAAGAATTCAATTGGCTCTCTCATGGTTAAAAAAATAAATAAATAAATTAGAACCATGAAATTAAACGAAGATAAAGAAAAAGGAGAGTCTCAACAGAAGCATATACTGCTTTTAAATATCTATTTTACTAGTAATACAAAAATCTCCAAAAGACACTGGTAGCTAAAGCAAAATTCAGTACATATCTAATGAGAATACGATGAATCTCTGAAGGTTGGATTATGTGCCGACCGAGGTGTTCAATGGCAGAAAACTCTTCACAGTTACATAATATGAGTGAGTTTCCTCATTAAAAAAAGCAACCACTATGAGTGGATTCATTGATTCATTAATAACTCATAATTGCAAAATACCATTTTAAAATTTAGTGACAGGGTAAGAAGTCTAATTGCCTCCCTAGTACTATTTTAAATAAATTTTAAAAGCTCCTTCTCTTAATGCTAGTGCAACTCACTAGGAACTAAAGTAAGGGACTCAGAAAACAATAACTTCACAAAAATTAAAACTTCATTATTATAGTCAGCATTGGTAGGGTAAAATTATGTTTGTAAGTTTTTAATTGCAAAACCGAGAATTTTCAAAGCAAACATTGCCCCTTTCCCTCAGTTAAGAAGTATATATCATCATGAATCTTCTTATTTACAATTGTGTGCACTTACTACCTGCTTAATTTTTGCCATAGAATGAGGAATGAGGTGCAGTCAGACTTCCAAAGTTAAGTATGTATGATGTTCGCTTTTAGTGCTAGTACGGTTCTAGTTCGAATTCTAAGAGCAGGATAAGTTGCTGCTTTTAGAATATTAACTGGCCATGACTATTTGCATAGCTATTTATGCAAATCCCTTTGAACATAGCAATATTCCCTCTCTCCTTAGCTGGAAAATATAGATAACGATTACTTCAGGATGGCCTTAAGGTTTTTCACTTCTGTTTTCAACAACTCGAAAGATTATGTTTCAACTTTAACGACTTTTTTCCAAGCTTCACCTTTTATTGGGTTCCTCGTTAGCTGATAACAGGAATGCCAGACAGAGACGGTTGTAGGACAAAACAATAAATGAATATAATAGTAATAATTTAACATTCAGAATATTTTCCACTCACCTGGTACTCGATGTTCTAAGCAGATGTCCAGCGTATGTTCCATGGTCTCGAAGGGAACGTTGCAATCCATAATGACGAGGGGAGCAGTTGCAAGACTTTGCCTATGGTTTTCCACCTGTTTGGACAAAAGTTATTTATTACATGTTTATACTAAATTGATGTTTCAATGTAAAACTTCGTTTATCTGCTTAAGTAAGCAGTAAGGTACCACGCTTTAGCCTGGGCTAAAGCAGAACTAACATGCACCATTACGGACTTCCCAGTTATTACATCTAGAGACTGCAATGTCATCCTTGTTGTGGACTAATCAGTCTGAAATATTCTATAACCGAGCTAGAGGCCAATGTCATCTCATTGTAATAATGATCATAATGACCGATGATCAGATGTCAGTTATCATCAGTGGGATGATATCTGCCTCCAGTTCGGTTTTTGACTATTCCAGACTGACGAGTCCATAGCAAGGACGAAACAGCATTTTCTGGATATCATAACCAGGCGATCTGTTTAGTGTTAATTTCATATTTATTATGTACTTAAAATTTTTAAGTCTTAAATGCGTGCCTGCTTTTTCTCATTCATCGAAATGAAGAGCATTTGAAACTTGGAGACTTAACTATTCAACTACGAATATTTTGTTATTAGTTGATTTTCAGATAAGGTCACTCCCTCCATTTTATTTCAAGCATTTAGCTAGGTATCTGAAAAAGTATATTTTAAGAGTCTGAACTCCCAAGTTTGTTGTGATGAAGTTCCGTTGAGATTCTGAGTTAGTAGAGAGGTCCAGAAGAGTGCACAACTACGGTGCTTTAACTCCTGGCCAAACAGGTTTTCACTGCAAAAATAGAGAAATTATTCTTAGTATTGTTCTTAATGTATGCCTCATAACTTGACTGAAATAGATTTTCAAATCTTGTTGGGAGAGAGATTAAGACAGATTTCATGTCGCTGTTCTTGATCTGCTTGTGCTAGCTAGAAGGTTTGATGTTTTGCCCAAGGACGTGTCTCCACTCAAAATGGAATGTGAGGCAGGCTCATCATTTGCTCGATCATGGGGATCGGTTACTCCCCTCCCCCCATTTAGAAATCATAATATAATTATTTATTTATGTATGTATTTTGTTCTTTTCCCCTATAAAATGCATTTACTTTGCAAATCAGGAACCAAGTTACCAGAGGAACTTTCGTAGCCCAGAGGTCTGCGAGCCTCAGAGGCTCAATGTCGGAGGATGTTGATGGAATTAAGATTAGAGGTGTACCTGTGCATGCATCACACGTGGACAGAACCGGTACACTAGTGTCTTTTTCTTCCCTGTCTTTTAAATTGAACACTTTAAAGAAAATACTTTATCCAAATGAACGGCGAAAGTAATATTTTAATGCAATAATGCGATGTATGATGCTTTTAAAGGTCTCCCAATTGGTCCCCTTTTCCCCTAAAAGTCCCTTTTTAGTTTCAAACGTCGAACCCCTAAAAGTCCTTTCTTTAAAAATCTGGTCCCTTTTTTCTCCTTTTCCTATAAAATTTAAATTTCATTTTGAATTTTCAATGTAACCGTCCATTGGTATATTTTCTTCTAAAGAAAATATGAATGTTGTTTACACACTTGCCATGATGATTTGAAAATTTTGAATTAAATACGAGAACGACAGCTAGAGTTCAGTGCTATTTCTTTTAGTGTAATAAATTCACTCAGCATAGTTTCTGGTTCTAAGCAAGAGCAATTTCAATAAGAAAACTGTCTCAATTGATTAATTAGCTGAAACTCGTTTTATATTGTTACTTTTTCTCAGCAAAAGTAATTTTATTTATGAAAAAACAGCCGAATAATTGAGTAAAGTTGGCCGACTATGAATAGTTGGCAAAGTTGGCTGATTACCGATTACTGCTAATTAATCAGTGCATCCCTAATTTTAACCATTTAAAGTTAAGATTGAGGTTCCTTTTTTGAAGGATTTAGGTCATTTTCCCCCCTAGAGACAAACTAAAAAATATATTAGGAGCACAGCAAATGGGGGGGGGGGAGAAATCTTGAAAAGCACTACCTTTTATTATATTACTAGCTGCGTCGCTCGCTTCGAACGATTAACCTCTAAAATAAAAGTTATGTCATGTGACGCGTTCAAAAATCAGGCTTGAAAAAAAAAAAAAAAAAAGTGAAATTTTGCGGCAGATTGTGGAAAAATAACCAAAAAGGAAACATTTTAAATCCCCCGATTACAGGAAAGGCCCCAAAACAAAAACCAGAACTTTATTTGTTCATATTCGAGGAAAAAAAAATGGCAGCAGATCTTTCTTCTGAATGATTTTCTTCACGCTACAAGTTTTAATAAAAGCATTGTTACGGAAAGTTGTGATGAAGCACTGAATAATAATTGGAATGGAGGAAAGGCTTCGAAAAATAGAGATTTTAAGTCGAAATGTAATTATCATAATTAATAGTTTTTAATTGATATCTCCGCTAATCAGCATCAGAGGATTATATTAAATGGCCAAACATAAAGACGGGAAAATTTTGAATCTATCGATACTTGGTCCGATGGTCAGTTCACTGGCGTTCGAAAGAAGTAACTTGGACATAGATACATACACTCAGTTTTTAATTTTATAAGATAGTAAGAAAATTAACATACATCCATTGATCAACTTGATGTAATACAGTACAATCTCGTTTATTCAGACTTACTGGGACTAAAGGCAATCCGGATAGTCGGAATTCCCAATAATGATAAAAGACCATGTTTTGTTACACAATTACCCAGTTGTTTACAAGACAATGAAAAATAAGAAAATTTTCGTACCACTTTTTAAGACAGAACTAGTCCACTGTTTTCTGCTTCAAACGCATGTGGTGATCGAATAAAGCTTATACTTCAGAGCTCAATATAACAAGGAAATGTCCAGTGCACTCATAGTTTCGTTCATGCTATTGATAATTTACAATTATTTATCCTAACATAATTAAAAAAAAAAAAAAGGTCACAAATTTGGAGGATCCGGAGTATCCGGAGATTCGGATGAACGGGGATCGGATAAACAAGGTTCCACTGTACTTCAAAAAATTGTTAAAGGTCTTGCATATCTGTGTTTGAAATATTAACAATATCTTAAGAAAGAATGACAGTTAAAGCATTACCTGTTGTGGCTGTAGTCGGTCATGGACACCCATGTCTGCCACCATACACTGACACTCGCCATTGTTGTCAAGCATGATGACGCCGGTGGCTGTTCTTGCATCAGGAACGATTTCAATGCCCGAACGATCCTGATGACGAAAAAAACAAACAAATGTTTTTGTCTCGTAGAAAGTGTTTTAGCGTTCGGAAGGAAGGGAAATTAGATGATGCAATTTGTGGCGAGAATATTTCCACCATTATCGGCAGATACTGAAACATGATAATGTAAGACCACACTGCTCAAGGCGAACCCTTTAAAAATAAATAAGCTGCTTCACCCACCCTACTCACCTGACATTGCACCATCTGATTTTCCTTTATTTCGATCTATATGTGATAAAAAAAATTAAAAATATGTCTGATATCTAAATGCAGTCTACAAATATTTTGCTCAAAAATCAATTAATTTCTACCTAAATGAAATTGAAAATTTGTGCAAAGATTTCACAGTATTTTGGATAAATGTAGTGACTGTAACATGACACTTTTTTTGCCATAACTATTTAATTTACTGTTTGATTAGCAAATTATTTTAATTTGAGTTTTGTGTGTTGGTAATCAAACTGCTAATCAAACAGTAAATTAAATAGTTACGGCAAAAAGAGTCACGTGTCCAAAGTACTGTGAAATGACCCGATAACGAGTGTTATTAAATAGTTGGTTCAAAACAAAAAATTAAAAAAAATTAGTTTGAAAAAAAACCCCGACACTACCCTCCGGACCTTCTGGTATTAAAATATGAGTGGTGAAGTTTAAAATAAAGAAATAATAACTCTAAGTTACTCTGAATGAATACAGTTAACTTGATGAAAATATTTCACCGTTTTGTTTCGATTATCAGAACAAATGGCAGCGCCTCCTATTTTCGGGATGAAGTGTCATGTCCTCCAAAGCACTACGCTGGAATGCATCCATTACAAATCTCATTTTCCAAAATGATCCTGACTACCTTCCGTGCATCCAACCTCCACACAATAACCACTCCACTCAGCAATTACCTTCATCAACAGAGGCAATTAACAGAACCTCTCTGCGCGAAGGTGGACGAAGCTCATTTACGGAGCAGTGTCCGAACTCTAAAAGTATTTATTCCCGGGTCAATTATTAACCCGGCTAAGTGCGCATCGGAATAAATGAGAAACAAATATATTTGTTCCATTTTATCGCAACAGTAATCGGAATGGAAATATTCATATTTCAGCATTGCCATATTCAAAAGGTACGGAAATGGTGATGATTATTTCATTTTTATAACGGACAATAGTTCCGAAAATCGGCAATTTGGATGCATTGTTAAATGAGCCATTTGAATTGAACCATTTGAGTGAATAAATGAGTTTAAATTTACGCAATATGAGTTCGTGATTGCTGTGTAATGATACTTTTCGAAGGAAGTTAGATAGTATTAATTCCCGGAGCAAATCGAAAGTAAATTTCTGAGTAGAACAGGGTAAAGTTGAATCATCGTTTAATCATAGGGTAGTCCGACGAGTGAACGAATACACCTCAATGCAGAGGTGCCCACCCCTCTAAAAGCAAGGGTGCATCCCCCCAATACCACGAAGACTCACCCCCTAATCGGGGGCCCCTCTCCCCCCAAAAAAAGAAAAATACAACTTAAAACACCTTCCTCCTAAAAAAAATTCGATAGCAACGTCTTTTTTTAGCCTACTTTCCCCGTAAAAGTCAAAAAAAAAAAAAAAAAAAAAAAAAAAAAACTGCACGAGAAAAGGATTAATGTATTTCAAAATTATCGCTCAAAAAAAGAGTTAAAATTAAATAAAATAATGAAATAAATATTGAAAAATGAAAAATTGGAATGTAGTGTTTTGAGATGGAGAAAATGTATATCTGTCTGTCAGTCTATCAGCTTGTCTGTCTTCCCCCCTAATAACGTTTTAGTGAATAGTCCGATTCAAACAAACTATTTTTGTTCGAAAGATCTCGTCAAGGAAACTTCAGCTAAAAATTAAAAACTTCACATTAGCGTCAATGAATAAATTTAAGGCACACGACACACATAGATCCCGAACGCAAAAACGGATTTGCTCCGCACAAAATTTGTTGGAAAAAGCTCTTGATGAAGATGTATAGGAAAGATTATTTTGATTTAACTGTTTTCAGGGTATGGTTTGAACAATTCAAAAATTTTAACTTTGATTCCTCCGAGGGGGGGGGGGGTAGGGGGAGGTATCAAAATGTTAAGAAGATTCTGAATATCTTCTTAATTTTTAGTTTTAGTTTCAAGAAATAGGAAAAAAGTTATTCATAAAATTCGAAATCTCATAGACTTAACATTGAAGCGTGGCAGATATAAATATGACTGGATCAAAATGAAATGAGTTCAAAGTGCAAATGTCTTTACCAGGGCTGTGGACTGCGGAGTCGAAGGGAAAATAACCGACTCCTAGAATTTTAGAGTTTTTTTACTCCTATTTCCGCTCCTGTACCCCAAAATCAGTCCTAATCCGACTCCAAGCAGAAATGCAGACTCTGAGGATAAATGACCGTTGGGATCATTGAGAAGGAATGTTTTCAATGATCCCAAATTTTCTTTTTAGGTTTTAACCATTTTCTTTTTGTATTTTTGGCAACGGGAAATAAAAAGAAATTAAAATTATTTTTAACAGAAGCAAAGAGATGTGCAGATGATTTCTTTTTTGAGGAAAATTATTTATTTAAGAGAACTTTTTGATATTTGCTTATTTATTTTACAAAGGATATTTGTTTATTTATTTTTTAATATTTGGCAACGGGAGAAAAATAAAATCCGAAGCGCTTTATTTTTACCAGAACGAAAGAGCTAATTATTTTTTTAGCAAAATGTTTATTTTGGTGTGCCTTTTATTCCTTTCAATCTCTCCTGCCTTTTTTTTTGAAAGCGATTAAATAATTTTTTTATAGGAAAAATATATTAGCAGCATTTTTTTTTTTTTGCTTATTTTTACATTTCTGTTTCATCAGATGACAGAGATCTTTTCGCATAGGATATTTGAACATGTTTTTACTTTCTTCTATATCTAATATATAGAAGAAAGTATTGGATTCGTGCAAATTTTCGAATTTCGAATTTTGACGGATTCGAACGTTTTGAGGTGTGCTGAGTCCATTTCGACCATTTTTGGAAAATGTCTGTCTGTCTGTATGTGTGTGTGTATGTGTGTGTGTATGTGTGTCACGTCTGTGTGTGACCAGTTTTTTGTGGCCGCTCTACAACAAAAACTACCGCATGAAATCGAACGAAATTCGGTACACATATGTGCCCCTATGTGAACTTGTGCCCATTAGTTTTTGGCGCGAATTCCTCCAAGGGGGGTGGAGCAATGGGACGTTTTTCGAGTTACGCGTGCTTGCTATTACTCAGGAAGTAACTGGCGGAATCAAACAAAATTTGGTCCATATGTTGGTATTAACAGGAACAGGTGCTGATTGAATTTTGGTGTCAATAACGCAAACGGGGGTTGAGCTATAGAACGTTTTTTGTCGTCAATTGTGACTGCTGTATCTCAAGAAATAATGAACGGAATGAAAGAAAAATTTATCGGCAAGTAGCCCTTAGTGGGTATAAGAACTGATTTTATTTTTGTGTCAACAGCTAAAAAGGGGGTAGCGCAATCACCCGTTCTTTTTTTCCATTTTGAGTGTCCTATCTCAAGAAGTAATGCTACGTTCTGGTTGAAATTTGGAATATATGTGAATCCATGTGTAAACAGGCTTTGGTTCAATTTTGACGCCGATCGCTCCAAGAGGTGTTGATTTTTTTTTTTTTTTTTGCGAATAAAAATATTTTTATTAATGCAACAATAAGAAAGATAAATCGTAATAGATTGTCGTCTGCGTATTTCTCGTGATTTTAATTGTATGGAAATGATAGGAAATATTATCTCAATGATTTAAAATTTTTAACTGTTGCCATCTTATGTTTGTTAACAAATAAAATATTTGTAATTAATTCAAGCAAGGCTTTTAAAAAAACTTTCGATTTTCGCTCTTTGCTTTGCTTTTGCAATAATTCAGACATTGGGATAGTCGTAAGTTTTTGCATGTGTAATTTTGTTTTTGTTGGGAATATTGCTTCCTCGTCAAGCATGGGGAGGGATCAGAAAAAAATAAAAAAAAATTAATTTGAATTTTGACATCTTGAATTCAAATTATGTTTTTCGCAATCACGAGTGTGTGTATGTAGGCATGTGTGTTTGTGTGTGTGTCGGGGGGGGGGGGTGTTTGTGTGTACGGGTATGTGTGTTTGTGTCTGTGTGCTGGCATAAGTGTGGGGGGGGTATGTGTATGTGTGTGTGGGGGGTATGTGTATGTGTGTAGGCATTTGTGTTTGTGTCTGTGTGCAGGCAGGAATGTGTGGGTAGTTGTGTGTATGTGTGTGTATGTATGCGTGTGTGTTTGTGTAAGTATGGGTAGGTGTATGTGTGTGTAGATGTATGTGTGTATGTGTTTGTGTGTGTGTATGTGTGCGTGTGTGTGTAGTTGTGTATGTATGCGCGTGTGTGTAGGACATGGATGCAACCTGAAGACGGCTTTCGCTATAGGTGCTGCATCGTGAGGAGCCCGCCTGTCCACGGTGATGGTGCAGAGGGTGGCGGTGGGAAAAATCAAAGGAACGTCAAAAACGGTCAAATGAAAGCAATAAGCAATCGTGATTGCTCAAAAAAAGAAAAATATAGAAGAAAGTTTCGTGATGGCCACAACATACTAGTTATTATTTAGTTTTAAGCGCTTAGATAGACTATTGAGCTATAATAAACTATTACGTATCAATAGCTTAGAACAAACCCGGATCTACGTATCCACAGACTACGCGGTGCGAGGGGGGGGGGGGCACACCTACAAGGGTCCCCTCCCCCTCCGAAAAATAAACTATACTACTCAAGTCTTAACCGTTAATTTTTTTTTTTTTTTTGTAATGATTTGGTAGAAATGTGAGGAAAAATTGAAACTCAACTCATATTACTTGAGCACCGCAGGAGGGGAGGAGGTGGCAATGTAGAGTTATGGGAAACTTGTTTTCTTGCTGATATAACTTATAAATAAAATGAGTTTCTAAAATATAGGATAAAAAAAACCCAGACTGCTACCCAAGGGCGACCGCCAAGGCTGCCCCTTATCAGTTTGGTCACCAAGTCCCCTCCACCCCATAAAATTTGTCAAATTTATACTTTTCCGATTCCGAGCCGGTGCCCTCAAAGGACGGGTTCTAGTTTCCGACCAGGCTGATATGGCCTCTCGTCGGCCTTGCAGCTACTCAGAAGCGTTTAAAAAAGTAAGTTAAAAACTTTAAAACAATAATAATAATGAATAAACAAAACATTTAAACAAATAAATTCAAAATTTAAGTAAAAATATTGAAGCAGTTCAAAACATACAACACACAATCGCTAAAAAAAATCGTTTCGGGGGGGGGGGGGATCAAGCAATTAAGTGGACGGTTAAGGGCCCTGGTGGCTTTTTGCAGGGGGCCCAAAATTTATAGACGCGGTAATCGTTATGACTTTTTCTTCAAATTGTTTTATTTATTTCTGTTTGTTTCTTTGGCAATTTCTTTCGGATTGGATGTCCTATGCACGTTATTATTTTACTAGAAAATCGCTCATCAAGGTATGACGGGTGAAAATTGCTTCTACATTTGAACGAAGCAATTGCCAGTTTGGAAAAATTTTGATAGTTGAAATTTAAACCCTAACTCCAGTGGATTAACCCTGCACTCCAGTAGATAACGTTCATTGTTGACTCCTTTTTACTTTCTTCTATATCTAATATATAGAAGAAAGTATTGGATTCGTGCAAATTTTCGAATTTCGAATTTTGACGGATTCGAACGTTTTGAAGTGTGCTGAGTCCATTTCGACCATTTTTGGAAAATGTCTGTCTGTGTGTGTGTGTGTGTGTGTGTGTGTGTGTGTATGTATGTGTGTGTGTGTGTGTGTTTGTGTATGTATGTGTGTCACGTCTGTGTGTGACCAGTTTTTTGTGGCCGCTCTACAACAAAAACTACCGCATGAAATCGAACGAAATTTAGTACACATATGTGCCCCTATGTGAACTTGTGCCCATTAGTTTTTGGCGCGAATTCCTCCAAGGGGGGTGGAGCAATGGGACGTTTTTCGAGTTATGCGTGCTTGCTATTCCTCAGGAAGTTACTGGCGGAATCAAACAAAATTTGGTCCATATGTTGGTATTAACAGGAACAGGTGCTGATTCAATTTTGGTGTCAATAACTCAAACGGGGGTTGAGCTGTAGAACGTTTTTTGTCGTCAATTGTGACTGCTGTATCTCAAGAAATAATGAACGGAATGAAAGAAAAATTTATCGGCAAGTAGCCCTTAGTGGGTATAAGAACTGATTTTATTTTTGTGTCAACAGCTAAAAGGGGGGTAGCGCAATCACCCGTTCTTTTTTTCCATTTTGAGTGCCCTATCTCAAGAAGTAATGCTACGTTCTGGTTGAAATTTGGAATATATGTGAATCCATATGTAAACAGGCTTTGGTTCTATTTTGACGCCGATCGCTCCAAGAGGTGTTGATTTTTTTTTTTTTTGCGAATAAAAATATTTTTATTAATACAACAATAAGAAAGATAAATCGTAATAGATTGTCGTCTGCGTATTTCTCGTGATTTTATTTGTATGGAAATGATAGGAAATATTATCTCAATGATTTAAAACATAGACTAATAATAAGAGTAGACCGAGCTTTCTCATTCTTGCTGATAAAGAAAATTGGTTCATAGATGTATCATGTGACTAGTGGAAGGGCTTGGCGAAGACTTTGGCAGCATGGTTGCTAGATGGCAGCATTATCTATGGTTTGGCACTCGACATGTATTTTAAGACAATGTGTTTTCATTAAAAAAAACTTCCAGGTGCTGAGATTGAACTGTTTTTCTTTTAGTTATGCATTATTTTGACATTAGTAATAGTTTTTGATCAGTTTTCGGTAACTTTTATTTCATTTGGAGCTGTCAGCGTTGGCGTGAACGAAATGGCGTAAACGTTTTGCGTTAACGCAAAAATGTACTAATCGGTATCTTAAATTGAAACTGTAGGTAAAAATCTTACCGTTTGCTGATTCTTCTTGGTCGCTTGCATCTTTTATTGCTTAGAGAGTTATTGAAATTGACTAAAGAAAATGCACAATGCTATCTAAACGAAAAACTCACTATATTAACAAAATATTTACAACTTAGAATAACAAATTTGCAAATCGGACTCCATAAAAGATCATTCTTCCGTGTTCCATCAATTCTATTTATTTTATTTCGCGCTGGCGTTGATCGTCTGCTACGATTAACGCCCGCTGTTGCTAGGATATCCACCAGTCACATGGTTTGGTTTATGAGCAGCAAAAGGGTTGCCATAGCTCGGTCTACTCTTATTATTAGTCTATGATTTAAAATTTTGAACTGTTGCCATCTTATGTTTGTTAACAAATAATATATTTGTAATTCATTCAAGCAAGGCTTTTAAAATAACTTTCAATTTTCGCTCTTTGCTTTGCTTTTGCAATAATTCAGACATTGGGATTGTCATCAAGTTTTTGCATGTGTCATTTTGTTTTTGTTGGGAATATTGCTTCCTCGTCAAGCATGGGGAGGGATCAGAAAAAAAAAAAAAAGAAAAATATAGAAGAAAGTTTCGTGATGGCCACAACATACTAGTTGGCTTTATCATTCTCCTCAGTGAAACAATTAAGTTACCGGATCCAGTTCAGTCTCGTCAAAATAAAGCCTTTCATTGTATGTCAAACATTGCCAGAAAATATTATCAAATTATCATCCTATGGCGCGAGTCTCATTGTTGGTGACGTCAGCGTTACTCGATCAGTGAATCGGCATATATATATATATATATATATATATACTAGCAAAAATACCCGGCGTTGCCTGGGTCAGTAATAATTATTAGAAAAAATCGTTACTTGCTTTTGCTTTCTGTTTTAAATGAAAGAATTTAAAACACATCTTTTTGACGTGATTAAAAATCGAGTTTCTTCCTTACCCATAAAACTAAAATAGCAATAAGTATAAAGAAGAAAGTAGTATTGATTTAGAAACGAAAGCACTATATTTAAGCATATACACAAATTTAAAAAACATGAAATTAATCTTCTCATGTTTAAAAAGATTAATCTGTTGATACTTTTTTTTTAACATGGAGTCTAAAACCTTCTCTGTATGGCTAATGAAGTACGAAGTGATTAAAAAAAAGTAGCTGCGCTCGTAATCCCCTTCTACTTGCTTTAGTTATTTCGGGAAATTTCAATCATTGTGGCTCTTGGTGCGATTTTACCGAATTTGCGAAAGTCGTTTCGGGATACCTTCGATGATGCTCCCCCATTCTTTCCTTACTTTGTAAAACGATATATTAATTTTCGTTACAGAGATATCGTCGCCAGATGCTGAGATATTTTTGGTCACCATAAAATGGCGCTAAACAGTTTCATTCGAAATGTTACCGAAATAAGTAATAAAATTTGGTGTTTGTTTGAAATTGTGCAAAAAGGAAAATTAATGGAAGTTTTTGTGCTGTTTATGGATTTGCCTAATTTAGTTGCTGGATTATTTAATACAGTAAAAAAAGTCTTTTGAAAATTTTTTGATTGGCGATATTTTGTTTACATGGTGAAAGCTGAGAAACATTATGACGTAGTCTTCGGCTTCAAAAACAGCAACGTTGAAAAAACTGCCAAATGCATCAGCTACGGAAATCTTTCTGCAAATATTTTGGCGATCTGCTGGTTGTTTGGATAATGAGTAAGTGTTCAATCAGCATAAATAATAATAAAAACCATTAATTACATTAAAGTTCCGTTTAAATGGAAAATCATCAGCCAAATCATGTATTATTTGCCAATCTTGTGCAAAAATCTTACTTCAAGATTTGACTTCAGAAAAGCCTTGAACAATCACGAAAAGCAAAGAAAGTCAGCAATACAACAATTTTCGCTATCGACAGGGAGTTGAGATGATACACTAAATACTGTATTGAGTTGAGGAAAGCCTTCGAACATGGATCTAAAAAGCTCATAACTCGTTTTTTATTCTACTTGGAAATTTCGAACAGGTGCCATCTTCAGCAGAAAAATCAGAGCTTTCGATGGACATATAATGTAAATATGTGCAAGTATTTTTTCATCCCAATATTAGAGAATTTATACAAAAATTGTGTTTTATTGCCCCCCTAAGGGGGTTTTGCCCCCCATAACGGGACGAAAACTACCCTATGTGTTATTCTGATGCATAAGCTATATTATTGTAAAGTTTCATCAAAATCCGTTCAGTAGTTTTTGCGTGAAAGAGTAACAAACATCCATACATCCATCCATACATCCATACATCCATACAGACAAACTTTCGCATATATAATATTAGTAAGATATATATATATATATATATATATATATATATATATATATATATATATATATATATATATATATATATATATATATATATATATGAGGATTACTTAACTCTCAACATTTAGATATGGTATATGTATGCTTACTTTTAAAACAACATCTGGTTTCAGAATTTAAGACTGCATTTGACTCTCAAGAACTAAAGACACTGCAAAGAATTCGAATACGTTTTTTATTTTCATATTGTGTCCTTTAAAATAAATCTGATTTTTACTTAATTTCCTTATTACAACTTTTTAAAGGTATCACTTGTATGTAATTGTGCACATTTCTTACTCATACTAATTCATCTTTCGAGTATTGCTCCAAGAATCGTGGTATAACTTTTCAGTTATTGCGATTTATTAGTTTTCTTTTTGTATGATTTTAGTATGAACAAAAATATGAAACGGTAATACCAAAATTTATGCAAAATTATAATTTTTAGGAACACGGAATAATCACTGGCAAATCCTTGATTACGAAAACTCAAATTTGTCAGAAATGAACTACAGTTATTTTTGGCTATGTTTTATCTTAACTTGAGCATTACTTTTCAACGAAGGAGGGTAGCAGTTATAGTTCTGGTTGCTTTCATGTGAAACACGCGTAATTGATAGATTTTACAGTTAGGAATACATATTTCTACCGAATTTCCAGCCCGATGGAGCCCACTGAAGGCAAACTAATGACCCAAGGAAATTTCGAACAACTACGTGGAACAAAATACGAAGGTAATTAATCAATATTAATCCCTTAATACTCTGGCAACTCAATCGGTGGAGTTAATTACATTTTTACAATTTTAATTGATGTTCTAAAGTGACAGACACTTCATCATTACTTTTATTCTGGATGTGTCCCGAGTTTATTATATATTTCATGATGAGTTTTACAAATGAATGAAATACTTCTTTAATGAAATAAAATACATTAAAAAACTGGAAACTCTGTATCGGCGAAGACAGGTCGGGTTAGAATAATAGTGGTGCTAGTCATAATATAAAAAAATAAATAAATAATAAAAAAAAGCTTTCGAATTTTCAAAATTGTTTTGAATTCTAAAATTTTGAATTCAAATTATATGTTTTGAAATCACGCGTAGCGACAGGACCCTACTCATTGGTTACTACCACCCAAATGTTTATAGAAACGGTTCCTGTCCCTCCTCTTGGGCGGTTACGTGTGTATAGTTGTGTATGTATAGGCTTGTGTGTGTGCGTAGACCTGTGTGTATGCACGTTGGCATGTGTGCATGTGTGTAAAGGCGCGTGTGTGTATGTGTGTGAGTGTGTATGAGCGTGCGAGTGTGTAGGACATGGACACCACCGACCAGGAGTAGTGGCTACTGGGCTACAGTGCACAGGACCAGAGGAGACGCACCGCCGGAGCCGCGCCTGCAGAGGGCGGTTGAGTTGAAAAAGGAACCGGACATCAAGGACGGACAAATGAAAACAATTAGCAATCGGGATTGCTCAATAAAAAATAAAAATTAATGAATGAATTAAAATAAAATACAATTTGAATGAAATATGGACTGGTGGGTTTCTCTTTAGTTATTCTGTCAAGTTTTTCAAAAATAGTACATTAAAATGTACTGGCCATTAGGAGAGCATAAAAATTGTCAACTAACCTGAACTGCCGTTGAGACGAGAAGGAGAGTGGTTTAAGTCAAGTCGCATGCAACGATTGGACAATCTACCAGAATTTCATGCTAGGGGAAGTTCTTTTAATTCGTAACAGTTCTTGTATGTACTATTTGGCTTTCTTTTAGGATAAACCAAGGTTGCGGAGTCGGAGGGAAAATGGCCGATTCTGGAAATTTCAGAGATTTCGGCTCCGACTCCATTACTCCGAAATCAGATCGACTCTGACTCGATTCCATAAGCACTGGCAGAGTTGTTGAGTTTGACGGAAAAGGACCGAATACACTCCGACTAGTAAAATAAGAAATAACAACGTCAAATAGCACAAATGTTGTTATTTCGTATTTTTATTTTTACGCACAAAGGTATTTAACAAAGAACTAAATGTCTTTTTAATCAAAATCCTCATATATATATATATATATATATATATATATATATATTAGGGTGGTCCTTATTTATATGGGAAAATATTTTTTTCGGAATTCAACAAGTGACGCCCCCTAGTTTTGTGACACTATAATAAAAAGTAATCGGTGCAAAATTTGAAGTCGATCGGTCAATAATAACACGTGCCCCTAGGACGTTGAACTTTAACACTTTTGATAATTTTCTCACAAATCTTCGAGTTTTTACTTCAGACCACGTGAATCGTTTCTCCTATGTTTGCAAAATATTTTTACAACGAGGTAGCACTAAAATTAATCATTTTAATTACTTCATATCGTCTAAAGATTTTACATTGAGTAAGAATGAAATAGTGCTTTAGACACTTTACCATAATCGTACGCTTTTCTCAATGTGTTTCAATCGTGTGCATTTTTTTCCGATAGTCTTGAACTGTATGTAAAATACTAAATTGCTTTTGTGACTCATATTTGGCAAATTGATTGTGAAATTCTTCGATTAATTGTGCTCCTCTTTCAGTTGTATCATTCACAACTTTCAGCATTTTAACGATATCTCTTCCCTTTAAATAGCTTCCTTCATTTTGCCATGCATCAGAATCAAATAGGAAAACATCTTTCGGTGTTTGTAACTTATCAAACAGTTTCATTGACTTGTAATTGATTTTATAAAGAGGAAGATCTTTACTAAGAAAGTATTCCAAATCATCTACTGTTATCTGAAATTTTTTATACAGTCAACAGACACGTCTTCCTATTCCGCAAGCATTTTTTGAAGTAGTCTTTTCCTATCTTCAAAGTTAATTCCTTCATCTAATACAGATAAAGCTACTAGTTCATCCCCTAAGTACCATAAGTGATTTATGAATTTTTCAGTCACTGCTTCTGCTGCATGTTTGTCATCATTTTGTACGCTGCAGGTTTTTTAGACACTAGACTTTATATTAATTTAAAAGGCCTAAAATGGGTTGTTGCGAAAAACTATATCTTCATACAACATTTAACTGTAAAACAGCATTTACGGGCATGCTCTTCATGTAAGATCAATTTAAAATTATTCCTAAACATATAAATATTCAAACAATAAATTCCTTTTACCACCCATCTGGCTCACAGATAACCTCCAGGTTGCCGAAAACATATCCCTGTAGGAGGGAGGACTTCACCAAGAAATATTATTACACGTTATGAAAATTCTCTGTAATATTTCTTAATTCCGCGTTCTACGAACAATAATATGTCATCAAATTCTTCTTTTAGAATTTAAGTGGTATGTGTACTTTTTGAATTTTGAAGCACTTAAATAATGGAATATCGAGTCTAGAACTAAGAAAGACAAGAACTTTTTTAAAGACACTCTGTAGTACAATTTCAAGTGCATGATGATAGCAATACAAATGCAATATATCACCGTTCAGCTTTTGCTCTAAAAAATTACATGCCCAATTTATACGGCCGGTATTGTAAGACGCTGCATAAAACACTACAGCTTGAACAGTTAGCAATAAAGAGCAATCATCTAAGATATCATGTAACTGAAGAAATATCTCAGAAATTTTGAGTAGCTGTTCAACATTTGGACCTGAAGCTATCATGGTAAGCCTATCGGCGTTTTTTCCAGTTAATCTGGATGTAGCTTTGTATCCCAGGGAATAACTAAAAAATCTAAATTTAAATTCATGAAATCAGATTTTACCTCTCGAAGATTTTCTCTTGCTCTCTTAAGGGATGTACGATTGATCATAAGGTTATTTGGATTTAAATTTACTACATCTACATAAGCTGTTATTAAATGAGCAACATCTTTGTTCCTAATATGGCTTTGTCTAACATTGATGAAATGCGAGCAGATATCAATAGTTGTCAAGCTTTTTTGCGTTGTGGTAAACCAGATATAGAAGAAAGGTTCAACAGGTTAGGATAGATACCCATTTCGGTTTCTAAATCTTGTGAATTGCAAGAGGAATTTGATGATAATAAAGGACTATGTATTGAAATAGAAGACAGTTTAAAGTATAGATTTCTACATTATTCCGATTTGGAATTTTTTTATTTTATATTTTAGATATGGAAAATAGAGTTTATTTTTATGGTAGGGTAATCGATGATTTTTCAAAATTTAAATTTTAAGAATGCATAAACATTTAAGTATATAACTAAAGAACAGCGAATTAAAATATATTGTCATTACTTATATTTATAGCATGGAAAACTAGTGACACTATTTGCCACACCTATTACATGCACAGAAAATTTTCTAAAACAACACCCCCAAAGCCTGGAGGAGGTAATTTGTTGTTGCCAAAAATCATTCATTAATGGCCTAGGCCATTCATTAATGGCCTTTAGAATCTCTTGTGTCCATCTTGGTGGAAAGAAATGTTCCCCTGCCACTTGGTTTGAAACGAGCGCGAATAGCGGTATGCCTGTCCCAAGGCCATTGGCGTACATGTACCCTATGTAATATGTAAAATTTTATAGAATGAAAGAGAGAAAATTGTTGGTCTGGAAGTAACAACATCTATTGAGGTTCAAAATTACTTTAAATATGAAACCTAGGAATATTTTTACATAAAAATGAGAAAATCCGCAATTTTTTCTTCGGAACTCAAAAAAGGGGGGCCTAGGGGCACGTGTTAATATTCATGGATTGACTTAAAATTTTGCATGGATCATTTATTTGTATAATGGATCAAATTGAGGGGGCGTCGTGTAAAATATCTACAACTTCAAAAAAAGGACCACCCTAATATATATATATATATATATATATATATATATAATAGCCTATGATCGAGTAACGCTCCTGACGTCATCAACAATGAAACTTTCGCCATGGCATGATAAGTTGATAATATGTTTTGGAAATATTTAAAATTCAGGGAAAGGCTTTATCGTGACAAAGCTGAACTGGATCTGGTAACTTAACTGTTTTACTGGTAATACCGTGTCATTTCAGGGGCAAGAGGAAACGAAAAAGGGATAAACAACGAACGCTACCTACTGGAGTTTAGGGTTCATCCACTGGAGTTGGGGTTAAAATTTCAACTATCAAAATATCACCGAACAGGCAATGACTTCGTTCAAATGTAGAAGCAATTCTCACCCGTCATACCTTATGGGCGATTTTCCAGTTAGGAAGTAATAATTAAATTTGCAAAGTTTGCCTTTCAGATAATTCTTTGCAAGAGTCAACTACTAGTGCAGTATCAACTACAAGTTGTCGTGTCAACTACAGGTTGTTTTACTTTGTAGCACAACCTAATTTTTGATTTCATTACTGTATTTTGCTTTAAAATCCATAAGTTCTTTTTTGGACGCCATGCATGTAAAAAAAAATCAAAGATTAGTGTACAGGTGTCTTTAAAAATATATTAGTAATTAATACGCTACGATACATAAGGCACGATTAGAGCACTACTTTTCCACTGGAATGATCCCTCCAATCAACGCCCATTATAATCATCTTCAAGACACGCACAATTAGCCGGGCAGGGACATATTACAGGCCTCCCAAAGCGGGTAGAACTCATTTGAGAAAGTACTCTGAGAAGCGATCGATGGCCGAAGTCCCCCCTTTAGCCTTGAAAATATTTCTGGGTTAATTATCGACTCAATTAAACGAGGCAACTCCTGAAATGAGTAATGATCAGGGGCTTCGCTGCAACAATCAGTTAAATGATCGCAAACAAGTTATTAAAGGTTGAATAATAGTTACGATTTTTCTATTGTAGTTTGCGGAAAGTTTTGAATAAGACTTCAGCTAGGATATATATCTGGATAATTGCGTATGAATTTATGTATGAATGACTGGTTAGATTATCAGAATATTAGCTGTGTTCTACAACCATCTTCGTTTGACATACTGGGTCTTAAATTTAATGAAAGATTTTCCCTAATCATGTTTAACAGAATGATTATGATATAAAACCCATTACCTCGCTTTTTATGAGCCTAAATTATGTAAAAAATAAATACACAAATAAGCTCAAGATGTGACTCAAGGAATGTTTTACTCAAGTATAAGAATAATCTAATCACTACCATTTACCTTTATATAGAAGTCTACGTATTTTTATAGCTTTCCTGTGGAAATGAGCAAAATGACGAAGATATATGTTGAAGAGAGCTTGACTTTCTTCGAAAAGATGTTCGTTCTCAGTAGCAATAAAGTGCTCAATAATGGTCAATAGAGGAAAATGTTTTAGGTGGCAGTGTCCCTCTTGTTCTTTAATCCCAGCATTAATGCTACTCATTATAGTACCAAAGACAACTTTTGGGCGGATAAGAATGCACCAATCTAATGTCTTCTCAATACGCAAGCAGGTTGAAATAATAAACCAATCATATGTCCTCTGAAGAACAAAGAAAATCAGCCAATCAGAAGCATATCCATCAAATCAGAGACTGGAGTTTGGTGCCCTCATCTATTACCCAGGTAGCACACGAAAGTTAAACGTTTCATAAAAATTTTAAACTGTCACAACCTTGACCACCATTTAAGGCCTCCTACACCCGAGGCGGTTAGTTGAATCAACTTTTCGAAAAAGTTACCTGTCAACTAGTTGATTGGCGTTTTTCATTGTCTTCACACGAGACAACTTAATTGAATCAACTTTTCTTCTTAAAAAGCTGAATTTATTCAAACAGCTGCTCTACTACGCAGTCATAACTGAACCGAGTTGACTTTAAACTAGTTTACTCATATGTAGAGTGAACGTTTGGCAATGTTCCGATGAGTGCAATTAACTAAAAAGTTTATTACACTCATCGGACTGAGAGTAATATAGCGGCACATGTGCTTGGTGCCGCAGTTGATTGTTGTGTGAAGGATGACAGGCGATTTCTTCTTTTTCGACCTGGTTATACCTTCTAATACTCGCCCGTTCGAAAGCAGTTCACTTATCGGTCGTCCGTCCCGTCAATCTCGTTTTTTGACGTGAAGGACTGCCAACGAAAACAGAGTACCATTCACCTACGGTCGCCGTACATCAATCACGTGACTGAATTCACCCACCAGAGAGAAGTGCGCGCTGCTTAGCGGAAACCAATGAAATGCTGTGCTACTTTTGACGGTCGTCAGATATCAAGGTTCTTCTGACCCGTCCAAGATGGCTTGCTGTCATGGCAACTCCCAAAGAAAACCTGTTTCGGGTGGAAAAAATCGGAGAGGACGTGACGGACGGCCGATAAGTGGACAGCTCTCAAGTTGCCTCGCTTAAAGGAGATTTAAAATGTTTATACAACGGAGTGTGCTTATGCTTACTGGGGAGACCATGATTCATTTAGAACTTTGCGCACAATCTTCTCTTTTGACTGCCTTCATGCTCGAACAAGTCATTCACGCGAAACGTCGACCAGAAACATCCAGTTCATCCTGGATGAACCAAGGACTACAACTCCGGGAAGTTACTTACACAGAGTGTACAAAAAATCCGTGACACATTTTACAAATTTGCAGAAAAGCAACAATTTGTCATATGACGATGTGGTTTGCACCATAATACTTCATAGGTTAAAGAATTTTATGAAATTGTAATAAAAAAGAAAAAAGTGTAATTAAGCTACATTGACTATTGTAACTATTGTATCGTCGCAGTAAAAAAAAAAAACACAACGTTATGTGAGATGTTTAATCACTTTATTCAACAGAAAGCAATACCATTCATTACTAGAGTTCAATGTGTGTACAGTTTGCGGACATTAAAATGAACTAGAGTACCATTTAGATGTAGTTCTAGCAACATACGGTGCGCACAAGAACTCTAGTAATGAAAGGTATTACTTACCGTTAAATAAAGTGATTAAACACCTCATGAGGCGTTTGAATTTCTTACTGTGACGATACAGCGATTACTCATAATTTCTTCTTCTTTTTTCCTTTTTTTACGATGTTGTAAAAAAAAGTATTGAATTTGAAAAGTATTACGGCGCAAACCGCATGTTCATACGAAGAATTTTTTGCTTTCTCTGAATTTTTAAAATGCGTCAAGGACTTTTCCGACACCCTGCATTATTCTGTAAATGTTGTTTCACAGTCGTTGTAGTGGCATTGCAGAGAAAAAAAGACCTGCACTTGCTGCATTGTGTATTAAGGTGTCCTGAAAAAAAAAAAAAGTTGGAACCTCTTGATTTTGTGTACCGACCAAAAGTTGCGTATTAGTAAGTACAAAACAAATATAAAATATTATCCAGATTGAACATCTCCCTCCGGGTTCTACCAAAGCTTGAATTTCTACAAAAATAGAAAAAAAATGGTCAGTTTTCAAAATTTGTTATGAAAATTAAAAGTTTTATAATTTTTTTCTAATACCATTCAAATGCTTCCCTTCGACACTCTTTTCACATATCTTTAAAATTATTAAAATTCTGGAGATTTTTAATTTGTACGTAAGCTTTAAAATTTCGCGAAATTAATCGAAAATTGACTTTTTTATAACTTTTTTTGCACATTGACATACGTATTTCTTCTTTTAGACATACGTATTTCTTCTTTTAAAGTCCGGTTATTATTTTTTTTGCTATGAATGTGCACAATGCAGCGTAAAGTTGGAAATGCAATTACATTTTAGAACAGTAACAGCCCAGAACCATCAATAAGGAGGTGGCTGCATTTCGTGTTTACATTATATAATTGTATTCCAACTAAAAGCTGCACTCAGCACATTCATTGCAAAAAAAATAATAACTGGGCTTCAAAAGAAGAAATATGTCAATGTGTGCAAAAAAAGCTATGAAAAAGTCAATTTTCGGTTAATTTCTCGAAGTTTTAAAACTCTAAGAACATAAATAAAAATTTAAACTCTATAAATAAAAATTTAAACTCTAAAGAATATAAATAATTTTAAAGTTATGTGAAAAGAGTGTCAAAGGGAAGCATTTGAATGGTATTAGAAAAAAATAAAACTTTTAATTTTCATAAGAAATTTTGAAAATTGACCATTTTTTCCTATTTTTGTAGAAATTCAAACTTTGGTAGAACCCGGAGGGAGATGTTCAATCTGGATAATATTTTATATTTGTTTTGTACTTACTAATACGCAACTTTTGGTCGGTACTCCAAAACAAGAGGTTCCAACTTTTTATTTTTTTCAGGACACCCTAATACAAAGTGCAGCAAGTGCAGGTCTTTTTTTCTCTGCAATGGCACTGCAACGATTGAGAAACAACATTTACAGAATGATTCAGGGTGTCGGAAAAGTCCTTGACGCATTTTAAAAATTCATAGAAAGCAAGAAATTGTCGTATGAATATGCGTTTAGCATCGTAATACTTTACAAATTCAAAACTTCTTTTATAACATCGTAAAAAAAAGGAAAAAAGAAAAAGAAATTATGAGTAATCGCTGTATCGTCACAGTAAGAAAAACAAACGCCTCGTGAGGTGTTTAATCACTGTATTTAACAGAAAGCAATACCTTTCATTACTAGAGTTCTTGTGTGCACCGTATGTTGCTAGAACCACATCTAAATGCACTGTAAAATTGCTTCATTAAATTTACTAATGCTTTTCCGTAAATTTACTGTACAATTTCCCCTTATAAATAGAAAAGTTCCGTTCTGGATTGATAACGGAACTTTTCATGGAATCACTGGAAATTTTCTTTTACTTTAGCGCACTAACAGAACATGTCCGTATGCGATCGTTAGAGGGAGCCTTTATCCGTGAAAAAACGGAATATCTCCAGCGTAGAAGATTTTTTAAGTATTGAGTGATAGTAACAAATGAGTAATGGCGGTGAAGCACGTTGTTTATTTCGTGCATGGAGATAGCTGATACTGAACATTTTTCGAACTTTTTTCCTCTTCTCCATCAACATCAAATTGTTTTGAACAACAGCAGTGATTACTGCATTAACTGAAACGCTTAGAGCGTTTGATGGTAGGCTACGGTTAGTTTGTTTATCTTGTAGCAATGGTGGATGCCGTAGCGGTCAGAAATCGCTATCGCCGAAGACGAAGTTTTTGTATCTTCTCATCCGGGATTGATTGCTGGTAAGTGTATTCCATTTTTACTACAAATAAATACTTTTTGAATTCTCTAACGATGATTGCTGCTTAAAATTAAGTTTTTATCTAGTTTGAACATTTAATTTCCCGTAGATCTTTGTTTTAAACATTAAAACATCGGGACAAGTTTTTAAAATTAAAAAACTTCTAAATAATATTAAAAACTTTTGTTTGCTAAGGGGATATTTTACAAAATTGTCTCGAATAACTAGGTAATTGTTAGATGGGACACCATTGAGTCTTGATTGTTTTATTGTTAATGAAGAATATTTTCTGCCTATATGTAAGGTTAATGTAAAGATATTGCTTATTACTTGAAATACTACTGTTTTTTTTAATTTTTTTAAATTAATTTATTTTAATTTCTATGAATAACAACTATGTCTGTATAAACTTGCTTCTTGCAATTGATTAGATTTCAATTAACAAGTTGAAGCATCTAGTTTTAGTTAACTACTTGGGTTTTCAATTCTCTCCCCCCCCCCCCCCTCTCTTTCAAACTTTTAAATGCTTGTTATCTACATTAATGAATATAATACATAATTTTTTAAGGAAATGAATATAAAAAAAATGTATCAATCATTAAAAAAAGCATTATTTTGAGAACTTTGAATCATATTATTCTAAGCACTTTAACATTCCAGATGCTGTCCACTTTGAACCCTCTCAGCACTGGAACCTTCCAAAGTGAGCCGGAGAATTTATTGATGGAATGCGGATTCAACTGTGCAACTGAGTAAACAGAACTCCTTGAACAGAAAAGGGAAGTTTGCCGCGAATATGCAAATTGTAAGTATAAAACATGTTGTTTTACACATGCATTAGGGCTGGACGTTGGATTGATACATCGCCAAAAACCAGTGTAAACCCTGCATTGTTAAATCGGTTTTCTAATTTTTCTCTTAACCAATGCATTGGTTCCACACTGACTACGAATCGAAGCGCCAATGTACGGACACCGGTTTACTATTATTGCCGTTGTAATATCTTTATTGTTTCAAAACGCCACTGGAAGCGGCACCCTGATAGGAGGTCACTGTGAACTTCCAAAAGTGTTCTACGTCGACAATTTTTTCTGATAATTCTGTTAATTTGGACACTTCACTGCAAAACTGTTTGAAATTTTTAAATAGTGATGTTTAATGTCTCTTCTCATTAGATGCACGTTTGTGATCATGCTCGTATTTTATCATTCGGTAAAATTCAGAGTATCGCTCGGCAAATTAAAAAATCATCCCTTCCCGAACATTTAAAAGCGGGGTTGTCTGTAAAGAAGTATCATAAGTGAACGAACAACTTTCACTTTTCCCAAAACTTGCAGTAAATGCAATTGCTTTTAAAAACCTTTTTGCAAAAAATATATTGATGAACAAAGTTGATCAGATAATAACTCTACAAAACAAAGCAAAATGAAATCTCAAAATAGGAGCAAAGGTTGTATGCACGAATTTTATTGCTTTGAGTTACCTCTCTTTCCAAATGCAAGATGATATTGCTTCCACAAGCTTGCATCTGTTTGTATTGAAAAAATAGGTTCATTGTAGTTTCAAAACAGATGACTAATATTTATTGCTACCTTGTACACAGTTTTCTTATTTTTGACAATTTTTTGCTGGTGCTAGAACGTGTTTGTAGCATTTATATTTTTTCATTTAGAATATATGTATTTTTTAAAATTTAAAGAAGCAATTATAAGTGAAATGAAGAAAGAAAAAAAAATGTACATTTTGATGCATCATAACATTGTGATGTAAGGTTGGCGATGCATCACAATGTAGAAATCCCTACAATGCCCACCCCTATTTGGAAACATAAATATGCAAGTATAATGAATATAGTATGCATATGCAGGAGTTCGACAAAAAATGTGAACTCTTGAGAGGTAAAAAGAAATTGTAGGTTACCGACAAATTACATATCCGAGTTAATTAGGAAAATCTTAGCTTCTGAAAGAGTCTTGCTCTAAAACAACTTGTCGACATTTTTTTTTTCTTTCTTTTAGTCCCCTCGGTGACCTGTTGGATCCAGTATATTTGTAGATCTGGTGCCTGACCTGTTACTTTGAGATTTTCAATACTGAGGAGCAGTGGCGTAGCTACATCAAGTGGTGTGGGTAACTGAATTTTGCGAGGCCTCTGATTGTAACTAAAAATTACATTTGAAGCAAATAAAACCAAATATCACATTTACCGGCTAGGGATATCAATACAAAGTCAATCATATTCTTCGACATCATATTTCAGTGTTTTTATTCATTGATTTATTAAAAGTGCTTGAAGGGAACTTAGACTTGCATGTTGACTGTTGTTGTTGAAAATTCGTTTCATACATTATTTGTAAATATAACAGGCGAACCAAAAGACCTTTTTAATTTTTTTATAATGGGGAAAGCCGTGCGAATACCACTATTAATTGAATAAAATATTTCATTTTCCACTTTGCTCCATAAAAAAAAAGTTGACAATTTCCACTTTTTTTTTTGAAACTGCAAATTTACTGCCAAAATTAAAAAATACAGTTTCAATGTTAGTTTTATTTTAAATAGAATGTTCTTTCTTTACCGTACTGTAATTTTCAAAATAAATTTCTAATTTTTTCATTTTGAAAAAGCTCAGTCATCTCAACTATTTCACTTTGCCCCACATTGCCCTACTCAGCACAAATGGTTGGCTGTTTATCAGTTACTAGATTACTATGAATTATGACGACAAAATTTACACACATGAAAATTTTCTGCTTTAAGTCTAACAAAAGTAATTTTTAATTATTGCAGTGTAATCTAGTTTTAACGACATAGCTGCTTTAGCAAATAAAACTAATAAAGCAAACAGCCTATCCTAACCCAACACACTTCACAATTTGTTCTAAAATGCAGAATGTCTGTAAACCGAATTCAATGATAATTTAAAGAGTAACTGATGTTAAACAGAAGTCTTTCCGCTTGCGAAAGGATATACTTTTTTAAGTTTAAAAACCCGATTGGCCCTGAGAAATAAAGCCTAACAATATTTTACTGTTTTAAAAATAAATTTTTTATGAAAAAAAAAGTTTCCATGAAAAGTTTTTCAGGTGTATAATAATCAGTCTGAATCGGATTAATATAATTTTTTACAGTTTTATGTGGGGAGGGGTTAAGGAGATCAAACTAAGAAGGCGTAACCTTGGTTCTCGTTGACCTGAATTGAACCTATAACATATACACTGAAAAAATTAATTCTGCACCAGCTGCAATTTTATACGATTTTGTGGAATTGTGCATTATTGCATCCTTCCAAATAAATGCAAAAGGAGATTGAAAGCACAGTACAAGGACAAATCATAAACATAAAAAAATAATGATTTTTGTGTGTGTGTGTGGGGGGGGGGGGAGAGAATATAGTAGAAAAACATCCAGGTATAACTCCGTGATATTTATTGTGATTCACAAATTCATGATTCCTTTCCTAACAGTTCTTTTGAAGTTTTTGAATAATATTCTCGAAACAATTCTTATAACCTGCTAAAATATTATTTTTTCATGGATAAGTTTTGTTTTGTTTCTTGAGAGTCAAGTAATGATGTTCGGAACAAAAATTGAGTTAGCAAATAAAATGTTACACTTACTATAGTTAGAGCAAACCTAACCTGGAAGCATTGTGAAAGCTAAGCATATCCGAAGCTCAGTATTACTTGGCTGCAGGGTTAGGTTCGCCCCAACTATAGCTAGGCGAGAATTAGAAGAGATCGAGAATTGTTTTTGAGCTATTGGCTGGCACGTTCAATTCTAACACATAAACTACTCCACACTGCCACTTTTAAAATTGAAAGTATTAATTTAAAAATTGTTGCAAAAAAAAAAAAAAATGCATGGGTGTTTACAAATTAACTGTTTCTGAAGTAAGATGCCTAATTTCTCTCCAAATTTCGACAGTGCTGTTGACTACTTTTTTTGCTTGCTGTCAGCGTATTACCTCATTGTCAAGAAAAATAATGTCAAATATCTTACCGTAGGTAATTGATGTTTTCATCTGCATGTTTATGACATGACACTTGGTAATTTATTCAATAAAATGTTCATGTGTTAAAAATTTTTGATATCATGCATTAATACTTTTATTCTTGTAATTTAGGTTTGTGACATTAATTGTGAAAAATTGGAATCGTCCAAAGATGGCCCAGTTGTACCTATCAATCTTATTTAATCTCTATATATGAGTGCAGAAATAAAAATGGTACTGATGATGACAGCAAAGCAAACTATTAATTCGACATTGGCACAAGCAAAAAATTTTAAAAATTGTGTAGCACAAGATCTGCAATAAATGATTTTGTACTAGTAATAAATGTTTTGTTTTATTGAAAACAATGTTAACTATGCACAATTGATAAATTTCAATAATTTTGATAAATTTAAATTTTGTGGCAGTTAAATAAAACATCGCACAGTTAATTACAGGAACTTTTTTTTGTCGGGGGGAGGGGGAGAGGAGGGTATTTTTGTGAAGACTGATTTAAAAAAGAAAAAAACAGTTGGTATGATTTGCGTTTATTTCATATGTTTT
The DNA here is from genome assembly GCF_026930045.1 of Uloborus diversus. Lineage (NCBI taxonomy): Eukaryota > Metazoa > Arthropoda > Arachnida > Araneae > Uloboridae > Uloborus > Uloborus diversus. The sequence goes on from NC_072738.1 coordinate 68,888,190, forward strand.
GCAATTGTTTGTTGATAAAAGATTTTAATACAATAAAATGCAAAGCAAATACATTCCCAGATGGCTGTTATATTTTCCCTCTGTACTTTCAAAAGAGAAAGATGCATAGTTTCTGCATAGTAAAAATGTGTTTCTTCACTTTTAGGAAGTTTCACAAATTTTTGAAAGTTAAGGAAGAAATTTGTGCAAATGCTCTAATAAAACTGCTTTTCTTTTTCTTTCTTCTTTCTTTTTTTTTTTTGCTGTTTTTCAAAAAAAAAAAAAGAAAAGAAAAAAAAATATATGGGCTTTTAAAATCTCCAAATGTTAATTCATTATGCTTTAATTGCCCAGCTATATTTTCAAAATAATAGTTTTTTAAACTGAAAATATACGTGCATAAAACGGAAAATATTTATATTATAAACTGAAAACATCAGTTCATGAAACGGAAAATATCTACGTTAAAAACTGAAAACATCAGTTCATAAAACGGAAAATATTCCGATTGAGAACGGATAATAGCAGTTTTAAAACGGAAAGTGTCCGTGATAAAAACTGAAAGTGTCAGTATGAAAAAACGGAAACCATCCGTGATAAAAACGGAAAACACCACTTCTGTAAAAAAAAAACGGAAAATTGTCGGCAACACTGCTGCCAGTACATTTTCCGTTTTTTGAGGGAATTTTAAAATACAGTGTGCAGGGTCTAATACACATTAAACCTATACCTATTATACGTTTTTTCATTTGTACACTTTTTCATACAGTCCCTTACGTATAAACGGAGCTTCACATCTTGTTGCAGAGCTTAAATTTCTGCATATCTCTTAATTTTTTTGAAATTGCTTCCATGGCTTTTCGAGTTGAAAATAAATTCAGTTTAATTCCTATTGATAATACATCAAATTTCCATGCTGTATATAATGTCGAATAATGGTTTTTTTAATATTTCATCAGCATTATACGAGAAACAAATCTTGTGTGATAATAGCACTAAACGATGCTAACAGCAAATAATTTCAAATAAAAAAAAAAAAAAAATGCAGAAATGCAGACTTGTGTTTTGTGGTTTCAATGAACCCTTTTTGCTGCATGACTTTACATGAATAAGCTCACAACTTCCTGCATTGAAAAATGGAAAATGAATTTCTGTATTAAAATTATTCTCAATATAAAAAATATTTTAATACACCACAATGAGAAAAGAGTAACTATAAAAGGTTAAGTGAAGTTTGTGAATTAATCAGGTGTATTTTTAGCTACGTAATTATAAGTTGTTGCATGTTTAATTCAAACAATTATTTTTTTCCCTCCAAAATTAAAAGTTCTGTAAAAGTATTGCAATGCTTAAGCTATACGTTGAAAACAGTAATAGTTTCTAATCATAAGTTTTAAAAATATTTTCTCTTAGTTGAGCATATAGTTAACTACGAAGTTCTGTAAACGTAGTGCAATTCTTAAGCTATACGTTGAAAACAACAATAGTTTCACACCAAAAGTTTTTAAAATATTTTCTCTTAGTTGAGTATCGTAACTACATATTTGTAGCTTTGCAAAACAAATAGCGTCACTTTCAAGCTATACAGGCGTATTAAACGACAAATAAAATTAGTTTAATTACGGTTTCTCATTTATCATGCACTAGTGGTATCTGCACGGCTTTGCCCGTAGTTGAAAATTAAAAGGTCATTCGGTTCGCCTGTATATTTACAAACAATGGATAACGAATTTCTCGCCAATTGGCTATGTTCATTCGCTCTCCCATTCCACTTCATGATAATTTCGTAATTTACTTGCCCATTTTACGATAATTATTCTCCGGAAAATGTTCTTAAAATTGAAATAGAAGAAGAACAAAATCGAATTTTCAAAAAATCGCTTCGAGGTGTACACCCCCACGCTACAAACTAACTTTGTGCCAAATTTCATGAAAATCGGCCGAACGGTCTAGGTGCTATGCGCGTCACAGAGATCTAGACATCCCACAGACAGCCACACAGAGAGACTTTGAGCTTTATTATTAGTAAAGATAAGTAATATTCTCATGAACTTGAAAAATATTAATTTAATCTACTAATTTGGCATGCTCACATTC
>NC_072738.1:69884807-69941950 GCF_026930045.1 Uloborus diversus
GTCGTCAAGTTTTTGCATGTGTCATTTTGTTTTTGTTGGGAATATTGCTTCCTCGTCAAGCATGGGGAGGGATCAGAAAAAAAAAAAAAAAAGAAAAATATAGAAGAAAGTTTCGTGATGGAAACAACATACTAGTTGAGTATGAAATAATTCATCACACTGTTTGAAACGTAAGTATTCATATTTGAAACAAATGGTTTCTAGAAAATTTGAAAGCATGAATGTACTCATTTTGGAAAACTTCATTTTTCTCAGTGTATATTTAAGTAATTTAAGACAGAAAGCAACTTTTGCAACACGTAAACGTAGAAACTTAAAAAAAAAAATCACCTAGTTCAATCTGGCGTAAGACCATTCAAATGAGTGCCTCGAAAAATTCCAAAATTTTTGACAGCCTATCTCGAAGAGATAGCATAGAAACACGAATGAGTTTCTTTATTTAAGGAATGGTTTTGTAAAAGGGGGGCAACGGTGCATCCCGTCTTGTCTAATGGTCAGAGGGATTTGACTGCGATGGGGTGGACCCGGGTTCGAATCCCGTCTCGGGCATGGATGTACTTTCTCTCTCCTGTCCTTATCCTTCCTTTGTGTGAACGTGTTGATTTGCTGTGAATGGTTGCCTACCCTATAAACGGGTCCCTATGGCATGTGTGTACTGTGGAAGTTGGACTTCGCACCAAATTACGGCACAGTTGGAAAAATTAAGCAGCGCACCCCAAATTTCCAGTCTAACTGGCACAAGACAACAACAACAGCCGTATCTGTTGTAGTAAAAATAGCAGGCAATTATTGGCTGCTCAAGAATGAAAAAAATACCTTCTATAACAGCAATAAGCAATCAGTTATCAGTTTTTAAGTCGACTAATATTATTGGTAGAGTTAAAAATACAAACTTAGTACTCTAACACAGAGTACGTTGTGTACACAAAACCATCTGAATTTCAAAAAAAGTATTTTTGAAAGTCGGGTTATATTTTTTGACTAGCGGTACCCGCCCGGCTTTGCCCGTAGTAGAGAATTAAAAGGTCATTTGGTTCGCCTGTCTATTTAGAAATAATGATGATGAATTTCTCTCGAATTTGCTATGTTAATTTGCTCGCCCATGGTCGCATATGGTAGTTTGCTGGTCCACGTTATGGTAATTTGCTCGTTCATATTATGATAATTTACTTGTCCATGTTATGATAATTTGCTCGATAAAATTTTCTTAAAATTGAAACAGAAAACTAACAAAATCGAATTTTTGAAAAGTCGCTTCAAGGTGCTCACCCCTATCCTAAGAACTATGTGCCAAAGTTCATGAAAATCGGCCCAACGGTCTAGGCGCTATGCGCTTAATAGACATCCAGAGATCCAGATATCCAGAGATCCTGATATCGAGAGATCCAGACATACAGGCTTTCACCTATATTATTAGTAAAGATCAAGCAATAATGGTAAAGCCATTAATGTTTAGTTTTCCCCCTCGAAAGTTATGCAGTAAAACGTTGAGTATCCAAACATAAAGGTAAATTTTTAATTGTTATAAAATTAATAATTTTAAATTGGGCACTAATATTAAGGCAGGTGTTCCAAATAAGGCCATGTAGACCAACAAAGCCATTTGTTCTTTGGAGATTAGCAAAAATTCGCTAGATCGTGATTTTATTTTCATTGGAAAGCTTAACTGATTAAAACGCGTTATCAACAAGGAATTTGTTTTCAACAGGCAGCAGTGTAGCAACAGTTATTACAAAAACGTCTTGAGAAACATTACCCGATGTTATTTTATAGTGGATTTTGTTTCTTCATGGTTCACTGTATTTTACTAGATTTTTTTTTGTGTAACTTAAAATTTTGACGGATTCAAAAAGAAAAATGTTGCGGTGTACCATCATTTTTTTTATGTAAGTTGATAACCAAGAAACGTAGATTGTAGCCGAATAAGGTCATTGTCACGAGTACTCGATAGTTTCTGAATTGTTTGTTGGCAGCAGAGAGATTCCTACAAAAACGGCGCTGCTGTATTGGCTCGTGACTTTTCGAATGTTCGTCTGCCGTCGATGTTGAGTTTTAAAATATGCCGTCTTTTTATACATATTTTTAATTTACATATGTTCCAGTTTCTAATTAAAGTTCTAACAAGTTTAGAATGTTGAACTGTCGTTTTTTCGAATTAAATTAGAAACTTGCTCTTCCAAATAACCAACCTATTTTGTTGATGAGTTGAACATTAATTTGGTGCTTCAAACAGGTTTCTTAAGCATGTTGGAAAAAGTTGAAAACTCTAACTATTTGGATTATCGAAAGTTTGGACACTTCCACTGTTTTTATTATCGAAAATTAGATTCTTGGAAAAATTGAACTCTTGGACAATTTAGCCGATTGTGCAATTGGATACCTAAGCAAATTTGGATACTGAACCTTCTCAGAGAGGGGTAAGTGAAAATACCCAATTTTACGTTATTTGATATTTGAAATTATTTTTCGCAATTCATTATGGACTAAAAGTGTTGAAAGCAATACGAACATCATATTGAACACTAGTTACACACATTTGTAATAAAATAGAAGAAAAACTTAATAATACAAGCACAACTATTGAGGAATTTGAGCATTGGAAAATTCAGTTAGATGAAAAACCTATACTTTTGAAAGATTTAAACGAACAAATTTTGCCTTTAACAGATGAAAAAGATATTGAGAGTGAAATTTTCGGATGTGCAGAATATAGTGATAAAATGCGTTTATTAAAATGAAAAGTTGATCGAAAAATGTTAAAATTCAACAACGATATGACATATGGTAGTCAAAATGTTTCGGGGTTTGAAAGTTTAAATTTAATCAAACGCTACTTGGTGGTTCGGCTGCAAATGCAGTAAGCGGGTTTGTGTTAACAGCGGAAAACTATAAGATTGCGATTGAAATTCTTCAATCTCGTTTCGGAAGACATTCAGATTTAGTCCACGCTCATTTGAGCAATTTGTTAAGTATTCGATGTGTAAAAAATTCCAGGGATTTGTATGCATTACGTGCTTTTAATGACAAATGCATTGTTGAAATTGGAAGTCTAGAATAGCTTAATGTAGCTGCTGACACATATAGTATACTACATACTTTGGCCTTTAATCATGAAAGTTCTTTCATCTGATTTAACCCTCAGATTTACGCGAGAACAATCTCAGAAGACAAATTTGAGAGTTCAAAGCTTAATGAAATTTATTAGAGTAGAAATTGAGACAAGCGGAAAATTAATATCATCAAGGTTAAAATATTCTAAATTTGGAAAATAATAATTTTGCCTTTGATAAATTGAAGAATTTTTCTAAAAAACCATTTCAAAAAAGAGAAATATTACAAACACTCCTTCTGCGGTTGAACTCTTGACACCTCTCGATAAATGTTTCGTTCAAATTCAGAACATGTTAGTGAAAGTTGCTGCTCTTTAACGGTTGACGAAAATAGGGCAATTTTGAAACGTGTTATATTTGCTTGCAATTATTTCATAGAGTGACAGACTGCCCTAACAGTGATAAATCCTGCACGTTTTGTACAAAGAAACGCAATGTCGCTTTATGTTATAGAAAAGAAAATCTTAAAGATAAAGTACATGTTAATTCTAATTAAGTTGAAAACTTTGTTTCAAATAGTATCCTAGAGAGACATAAATAGAATTTTACTTCAGACTGCACGTTTGGAATTAGGGGGTAAGGACAACGATAAAGTTTTACAATGCTTTCTTGACACGGGTAGTGCAAAGACTTATCCGGAAAGATATTTCTAGATCCTTGAGGTTACATATATTAGGAAAAGAAGAGTGTCGCGTTTGTCCTCAAGTAGAAGTTAAAAAAAAAAAAAAGAAATTGAATTTTGACCTCTTGAATTCAAATTATGTTTTTCGCAATCACGAGTTTGTGTGTATGTAGGCGTGTGTGTTTATGTATGTGTGGGGGGGGTATGTGTGTGTAGGCATGTGTGTTTGTCTGTGTGCAGGTATGAGTGTGTGGGTAGTTGTGTGTATGAGTGTTTGTGTGTGTGGGGGGGGGGAATGTGCATGTGTGTAGGCATATGTGTTTGTGTCTGTGTGCAGGCATGAGTGTGTGGGTAGTTGTGTGTGTATGTGTAGGTGTGTGTATGTGTAGGTGTGTGTATGTGTAGGTGTGTGTATGTGTAGGTGTGTGTATGTGTTTGCGTGTTTGTATGTGTTTGCGTGTTCGTATGTGTTTGCGTGTGTGTATGTGTTTGCGTGTATGTATGTGTTTGTGTATGCGTGTGTAGGTGTATGTATGTAGGTGTATGTGTTTTTTGTGTGTGTGTGTACGTGCGTATATGCATGCGTGTAAGTAGGAAAACGAGACGGTTCTCGCTAGAGGAGCAGCATCGTGAGGCGGCCGGTCGACGGTGGCGCTGCAGAGGGTGCTGGCGCGAAAATAAAATGATAGGACATCAAAACAGTCAAATGAAAACAATAAGCAATCGTGATTGCTCAAAAATACATTGGATTGCCGCAGAGGTACATTAGCATTATTAGGACTCCGTTGTCCTCATTAAATCACTGATGGATCGGGTGGATGATATGATCGTGTTCTGCATATGCTGCACATGTGTGCATGAGATGTGCACAGGAGTGATCATGCCTCCCCCCCCCTCTTAACAGTCGACAGTAGTATCCGTCCACATTATGTTCAAATTGCGAATAAAATATAAACGGTTTCAGCTGTCTTTTCAATTCATTAATTTTCTTTGAAAATAAGTTCTTGAAATTTCTTCTTTCATTTCTCATGAAATTAATTTGAAACGTTTATGTCTATTAGGAGCCCTATTCCTGACCGATTTTGTGCTATTAATTGATACCCAAACATTTTAAGAAATTTTTCGTCCCTAAAACCGTAGGTTCGTTCGGGGAGGGGGGGAGGTGAAGGGGGCGGGAATAGGGTGGTTCAGATTTTTTTTTTTTTAGTTAGTCTAGGACACCCCCTACTTTTTTTAGACTAACGAATAGTGTTATGCTGTGAAAGTTTTAGCTCCTTACTCAAACTTTAAGAGGGTGCTCAATGACCCCCTATTTTAACATTAGCCGCAGCGTAGAAAATGTCCCAAATTTCGAAATGTTTAATTTCCCCAGCTGCTTTTTTGTAAATAATTGTTTTTACTTTCTTCTATATATATAATATATAGAAGAGAGTATTGGATTCGTGCAAAATTTCGAATTTCGAATTTTGACGGATTCGAACGCTTTGAGGTGTGCTGAGTCCATTTCGACTATTTTTGGAAAATGTCTGTCTGTCTGTGTGTATGTGTGTGTGTGTGTATAAGTGTCACGTCTGTGTGTGACCAGTTTTTTGTGGCCGCTCTACAGCAAAAACTACCGTGTGAAATCGAACGAAACTTGGTACACATATGTGCCCCTATGTGAACTTGTGTCCATTGGTTTTTGGCGCGAATTCCTCCAAGGGGGGTGGAGCAATGGGACGTTTTTTTGAGTTACGCGTGATTGCTATTCCTCAGGAAGTAACTGGCGGAATCAAACAAAATTTGGTCCATATTTTGCCATTAACAGGAGCAGGTGCTGACTCAATTTTGGTGTCAATAACTCAAACGGGGGTTGAGCTATAGAACGTTTTTTGTCGTCAATTGTGACTGCTGTATCTCAAGAAATAATGAACGGAATGAAAGAAAAATTTATCGGCAAGTAGCCCTTAGTAGGTATAAGAGCTGATTTTATTTTGGTGTCAACAGCTAACTAGTATGTTGTGGCCATTACGAAACTTACTTCTATATTTTTCCTTTTTCTGATCCCTCCCCATGCTTGACGAGGAAGCAATGTTCCTAACGAAAACAAAATGACACATGCAAAAACTTGACGACCATCCCAATGTCTAAATTATTGTAAAAGCAAAGCAAAGAGCGAAAATTGAAAGTTACTTTAAAAGCCTTACTTGAATTAATTACAAATACTTTATTTATTAAAAAACATAAGATGGCAACAGTTAAAAATTTTAATTCATTAAGATAATATTTCCGATCATTTCCATACAATTAAAATCACGAGAAATACGCAGACGACAATCTATTACGATTTATCTTTCTTATTGTTGCATTAATAAAACTATTTTTATTCGCAAAAAAAAAAAAAAAAAAAAAAAATCAACACCTCTTGGAGCGATTGAACCAAAGCCTGTTTACGTATGTATTCACATATATTCCAAATTTCAAACAGAACGTAGCATTACTTCTTGAGATAGGGCACTCACAATGGAAAAAAAGAACGGGCGATTGCGCTACCCCCTTTTTAGCTGTTGACACCAAAATAAAATCAGCTCTTATACCCACTAAGGGCTACTTGTCAAAAAATTTTTGTTTGATTCCGTTCGTTATTTCTTGAGATACAGCAGTCACAATTCACGACAAAAAAGTTCTATAACTCAACCCCCGTTTGAGCTATTGACACCAAAATTGAATCAGCACCTGCTCCAGTTAGGGGCAACATATGGACCAAATTTTGTTTGATTCCGCCAGTTACTTCCTGAGGAATAGCAATCACGCATAACTCAAAAAACGTCCCATTGCTCCACCCCCCTTGGAGGAATTCGGGCCAAAAACCAATGGGCACAAGTTCACATAGGGTCACATATGTGTACTAAATTTCGTTCAATTTCATGCGACAGTTTTTGCTGTAGAGCGACCACAAAAAACTGGTCACACACAGACGTGACACACACACATACACACACACATACACACACACATACATACACACACACAGACAGACAGACATTTTCCAAAAATAGTCGAAATGGACTCAGCACACCTCAAAACGTTCGAATCCGTCAAACTTCGAAATTCGAAAATTTGCACGAATCCAATACTTTCTTCTATATATTAGATATAGAAGAAAGTAACTAGTATGTTGTGGCCATCACGAAACTTTCTTCTATATATTTTTTTTTTTTTTTCTGATCCCTCCCCATGCTTGACGAGGAAGCAATATTCCCAACAAAAACAAAATGACACATGCAAAAACTTGACGACTATCCCAATGTCTGAATTATTGCAAAAGCAAAGCAAAGAGCGAAAATTGAAAGTTATTTTAAAAGCCTTGCTTGAATGAATTACAAATATTTTATTTGTTAACAAACATAAGATGGCAACAGTTAAAAATTTTAAATCATTGAGATAATATTTCCTATCATTTCCATACAATTAAAATCACGAGAAATACGCAAACGACAATCTATTACGATTTATCTTTCTTATTGTTGCATTAATAAAAATATTTTTATTCGCAAAAAAAAAAAAAAAAAAATCAACACCTCTTGGAGCGATCGGCGTCAAAATAGAACCAAAGCCTGTTTACATATGGATTCACATATATTCCAAATTTCAACCAGAACGTAGCATTACTTCTTGAGATAGGGCACTCAAAATGGAAAAAAAGAACGGGTGATTGCGCTACCCCCTTTTTAGCTGTTGACACAAAAATAAAATCAGTTCTTATACCCACTAAGGGCTACTTGCCGATAAATTTTTCTTTCATTCCGTTCATTATTTCTTGAGTTACAGCAGTCACAATTGACGACAAAAAACGTTCTATAGCTCAACCCCCGTTTGAGTTATTGACACCAAAATTGAATCAGCACCTGTTCCTGTTAATACCAACATATGGACCAAATTTTGTTTGATTCCGCCAGTAACTGCCTGAGGAATAGCAAGCACGCGTAACTCGAAAAACGTCCCATTGCTCCACCCCCCTTGGAGGAATTCGAGCCAAAAACTAATGGGCACAAGTTCACATACATGCACATATGTGTACTAAATTTCGTTCGATTTCATGCGGTAGTTTTTGTTGTAGAGCGGCCACAAAAAACTGGTCACACACAGACGTGACACACATACATACACACACACAGACACACACACACACACACATACATACACACACACACACACACAGACAGACAGACATTTTCCAAAAATGGTCGAAATGGACTCAGCACACCTCAAAACGTTCGAATCCGTCAAAATTCGAAATTCGAAAATTTGCACGAATCCAATACTTTCTTCTATATATTAGATATAGAAGAAAGTAAAAAACAGTTGTTTCATTCGACTTTTTAAATTATTTTGGCACACAGCTCCGCACGTTGAAGGATGAATTTTTTGTAAGACCGAAACTTCATTGAAAATTTATGCTACTATCTGGATTTGGGCTAACAATAGCTGGCGCCAAGCTAAACAGTTAAATTTCCATCTTTAAAAAATCCTCCACCAGCCTAATTCAAGTCATTTGTCTGAATGAAAGTTAAAGGGGGAAAAGGCGACTTTTTCGATCTGTTACGCTCAACTCATAACGATAAAGGGAAGATTTCAAGTGTTGCCTATTTTAAAATAGAGAAGGTTTTTCTTCTTTTTTTTCTTCTTTTCTCTCTCTCTCTCTCTGTCTCTCTTTTTCGATAAAAGCTAAAGACTCTTTTCTTTTCGGTGTTTTTTTTTTTTTTTTTTTTTTTTTTGCACTGACATTTTGAATACCTATTTCAATTAAAATTCTGTTCAGAATATATTTTTCAACTCATGACCGGGGTTTCACTTATCAGACTAGAGAGAATGGTAGTGATGTGGATAATCGAGTTCGCATAATCGAATCTCTCTATTATTCAAGATCATTCGAGAACTCGACTATCACGAGTTCTCGATTAACACAACTTGAGTTCTCGATTATCACGTCCCGAGATCTTGATTCAATATAATCGAGAAGTCAATCACTCGAGACCTCGATTCTAAGGATCTCGATTGTCAATCGCTGGAGTTCTCGATTTTGAAAGATCTCGATTGCAATCACTCCAGTTCTCGATTTCAAAAGATCTCAAAAGTCAATCGCTCGAATTCTCGGTTTCAAAACAACTTGATTCTCAATCAATCGATTAAGAGGAATACTTGATTGCCGAGATCTCGATTATCAAAAGTTCTCGATTATGCCCATCAGTAGTGAATGGCTTATAAACAGGAGTTAAATACATGAACTTAAATTTCAAATTTCTCGCTATTTTGCGCAAGTTCCAACAAAAAACAGTTAGCAAAACGTAATTTGGAGTTTTTCTTTTCCTTTCACATTTTATGTTTCATAAAAACTAACCGATATTGTGATATTAATTAATTTTGAACTCGCAACTCTTCAGTTATAGCAACAAATGCATGAAATCCCATTTGCTATTCCAGAATCGCAATGTTATTTTCACGTCCGTTTCGACGTCAAAATGAATCACCTACTCCGATATAACGTCCGAAAATAGCGTCTGATTGTTAAATGAGTTAATTAAAAATAATGTGACCATATAGAAATATAAAAGCGATATTAAGTCTATCACACTGGTAGTTTGTTTACCAATGAACGTGAATGACAACAAGAGGGCTGGAGAAAGCTGTCCTTAATTAAATATTTTCGTATAAACTTAGAAGTTCTTTATGTCTTATTTTTATTTTAACCAATGTCTTTGCAATACTTCGTGTCGTTCTTAATGGTTATTCGTAGGAGTATGTGTGTGTGTGTGTGTTTTTACCCCTCTCTCTCTCTCTCTCTCTCTCTCTCTCTCTCTCTCTCTATATATATATATATATATATATATATATATATATATATATATATATATATATATATATATATATATATATATATACTGGTAGACAATTGCTAAGGACGGATTCCAGTGGGCTACGTAGCGCGTAAAAAAAGTAAGTGTAATTCGATGTCAAGTAAAATAAACTAATGCTAGAACTCTAGAACATTGCAATGATGATATTGAATTGTGCTCTGAAATTCAGAAGGCGTTGAAAACTGTTCAAAGGACGAAACGGTCATTTTGGGCTGAATACGTAAAAGTGAATAAATGCAATTACCGCCATCAGGCGTTCCAGTGTAAGATGTCAATACGGGATATGGCTACCATGGAGAGCGATGCAAGCTTCTACACGTCATATGATGTTTTACACATTATTATCCAGCAGCTGTTAGGGTAATTCATCCCATTCTTCTGTCAGTCACGGATAAAGATGTTCTTGCTTATTGGAGGGCGTTGTCGACCAGTAAGACTGCTCCTCAAAGCATCCCAAACATTTTCAATATGATTCAGATTTATAGAACATGCTGGCCATCCAATGGGTTGAATATTTTGAGTGAGCTATATACTCCTGGACGGCGATTGTTAATGACATGTTACGTTGCCATCCATTAAAACGAATTTATCGCCCACAGCACCATAGAACATGTAAACATGAGGCAGTAGAACAACATTAATATGAAACAACGGTCATTGTCTTGTTTGGAAGCACAGAAGCGACGTACGGTCATTGATCATAATCCTACCCATACCATTACAGAATTTGTAGGACGCTAGGCTTTTTTTTAACGTTTACCGGCTTGTATTCTGTACCTCTCTCATGCAAGGATAGTTGTTGTCCATAATTAGATGACAGACTGAACCTGCTTTTATCTGAGAATAGCACACAAGCCCAGTCGACTTATCTCCAAATGCGATGCTGAATACATACAAACGAACAAAACACTGACTTGTAGACAACGAGATGTACAAAACAAGCTGACGAGCGTATAGTCTTACTGCATTCAAACGCCTGGATACAGTTTTTCGGGGTATTTGCTTGCTAGTAGCAGCAGGAAACTGCTTTGCTTAGTAGCTGTGTTGCGCTGGTTCCTTTTCGTTGCTAGCACTAAGTACCAATCTTCTGCTGACGTCGTATTGCGTACACGACCGACCTTTTCGTGACATTTGCTGCACATTCCATTTGTTTGAAATGATTTTCAAACTCTAGAAACAACTACGTGGCTAACGTCGAACTCCCTGCTAACATCTAAACTTTTATGCCCTTCTTCGATGTTGCCAACCACACGGCCATCTATAAAATTATCTAAGGGATGCCGAGAAGACATAACGAAAAACGCAAGTTCGTCAACTGATTCTTTCCCGTCAAACTTTGCTTTTGAACAACAAACGCGCTTAATCATTTATATCGCTTATCAGCGATATGATCATGACCAGCAACGTCATGAGTCAAAAACTTGCATACTCACAACACGTCTTAGTTTACACGTCCCGAACATGCTAATTTCCATATTTCCGTGCCTTCCATTTTGTGGTTGATAACGCTGCTATTACCATCCGTCCTTAGCAATTGTCCACCAGTGTATATATCGCAAACCGGCAGGGAAAGTGACACAAAATTTGGGAAAAACGTACTAGGTATTGATTTGAAAGCTAAATTTAATAATCTTTTCTGCCACAAAACTCGCACAAAGTTAGCTTACATAACTGGTGGCGTAAAATTGATATAGTCATTAGTGACGCATCATTTAAATTTCAGAATTTAGAAGACAATGTTTGGAAGTTTATGAGTATGCATTATTATCTTAGCCAGCAAAACTAACCGGTAAGCATTACGTTTTTATGTAATTTTTCTTTATTCCTATTGTAATATTTGAAACGAAATCGCTTAAAATAATTATTGCTAGCGTAAACTTTGATTTTCTTCAATGCTGTTTATATATCTATCTATCTATCTATCTATCTATCTATCTATCTATCTATCTATATATATATATATATATATATATATATAAACAGTACAAACATATTCATGAATAAACAATCTAAATAAAATTGAAGATGAAAAACGCAAGAACATAAAACTGAAAAAAGGTGAACCAGGGAACGACACTTTCTCAAGGAGAGGACTGGTCCCTAAGTTCACAAGACCATTTCTGTTTAGCAAACATAAAAATGAAAAAAGGTGAACCAGGGACCGACGCTTTCTCAAGGGGAGGACCGGTCCCTAAGTTCACCAGGCCCTTTCTGTTTGCTAAACAGAAAGGGCCTTGTGAACTTAGGGACCGGTCCTCCCCCTGAGAAGGTATCGGACCCTGGTTCACCTTTTTCCATTTTTATGTTCTTGCGTTTTGCATCTTCAATTTTATTTAGATTGTTTGTTCATGAATATATATATATATATATATATAGATAGATAGATAGATAGATAGATAGATATAGATATAGATATATGCGTTTAGTGCAATTTACTAAAAGCTTGCAATGTTTTCTAATCTCGATTTTGTAATCAATCGAGATGAGATAAAAATTTAAAAGAAGCCGGACGCCAGTCAAAAAAAAAGAAAAAGGCAAATTCCAGACTTGAGCTGGTTGCCGAAGTGTAATACTAAGTACGTTAAGAGGAAGTGAACGAAACCTTATAGCGACGCAATGAGAAGGAGATTCGCCTTCTCGGAAACCAAGGAAATGCTTTGCCTCATTTGAACGAGGATATCCCGCAAGACAATGGCATCTCCGTAAGTACCTCTATTCTGTGCGTACTTGAATTAGCTGCCACCCTAAAGACTGTAAAATTGCTTTTAAGCCCCCGTTTCGTCCTAGCAGAAGAACAACAAAAAATTTTGGGGGGGGGGGGGGGAATGTGAAAAATTAAGAGATAACTTTCTTTTAGGTCATTAGATAAAATCAAAATAATTTTCGGCCCTGTAGTTTGGGTGGGCGGTGCAGGGATGCTCTAGTATAAAAATAGATGTATTTGATAGTGAGTAACTTTCACCCGCCACCTCTTCTAGTTTATAAAATTGTTAAGTAAGACATTAAGCGGATAAAGAGAAAATTACTGTAGGTATGCTGTAGGTTATATTAGGTACACAGCTTATGTTAGATTATTAAAATACAAAAAAAAAAAAAAAGCATTTAAAACTCGCATTGTAAATAATATTCGTTGTGCAAAAAATATAGCACAAAGCTTTATTTGTCATATTTGATAAATATTTTAGTTCATAACATATTTATATACTAAAATGCAACAGAACTTACATTCATCTTATAACTTTGCAAAGGATTGTTTCGACACGTACTCGAAAAACCCAAAATTTGCTTCCCCCTCCCTCCCACTTTTAGCTCACCCACTAGGGTGGGGACCTTTAGTATGTTTACTTACTAAATAGCCCTAAGAGTAAAGAAAGGGTTCAATCGATGTTTTTGGCAGGGGCGCCACGAACTTAAATTTTGCTAAATGGTAATTATTTTGTTCAAAGAAAATTTTTGGAAGGCCACAGTGACCTCCTGTGACCTCTCATCGAGACACCCCTGGTTTTTGGGCTTGTACCACCTAGCTTTGAGAAATAAAATGAATTTATGAATACACACAACCGCAATAGAATAGTTATGTAATTTTTGAAGCTCCATTGAAAATACTGGCAAATAGGAAAATTACATGCGGCAAACAATGTTCGCTCTACTCTTTTCAGAGTGAGCCTTTTTAAATTTATGGGGGGAAAAAACGGTTAATTTTATTTAGAGTAAAACCCGTCCTTCAAGCTTTCATAACTCTGCAATATAAAAAAAAACTTTCAGTTCAAAACCTTAAAACGCTTCATCATTTGACTTTTTTTTTTTTTTTTGAAATATTTAATGTTTTTTTTTTTTTTTTTTTTTTTTTTTTAATTTTTAAGCATTCCTAAAAGCTTAGCGATAATTCTTTTTTTTTGAGCAATCACTATTGCTTATTGTTCTCATTTGACTGTTTTTGGCGTCTTTTGATTTTTCCCACCGCCACCCTCCGCACCATCACCGTCGACGGGCTCCACACGATGCTGCTCCTATAGCGAAAGACGTCTCCAGGTTGCATCCATGTCCTACACACACGCGCATACATACACAACTACACACGCACACACACAAACACATACACACATACACCTACACACACATCCACCTACACAAACACATACACACATACCAACACATATACACACGCATACATACAGACACCCACACATACACACAACTACCCACACATTCATGCCTGCACACAGACACAAACACATATGCCTACACACACATAGACATACCCCCCCCCCCACACGTTCATACGCACAACTGCTCACACATTTATGCCAGCACACAGACACAAACACACATGCCTACACACATACACATACCCCCTACTCACAAACACATATACCCTCACACACAAACAAACACGCCTACATACACACACTCGTGATTGCGAAAAACATAAATAGAATTCAAGATGTCAAAATTCAAATTAATTTTTCTTTTTTTTTTTTTAACTTTGCTCTGTGTGTTCAGGAGCTACTGGGCCGAACTAATTCGCAAAGCTGGATGTAGGCTCTTTAATACATACAGAAATGGAATCGTGGCATGAAAAAAAAAATAATAAAAACTCCTTGTCATTAAAAAAAAAATAGAGTCAGTAATATTGTTTACCTGCGTAGTTTAACGCAGGTGGACTGACTTTGAAATACAAATTTTTCTATTTACGTATGAAATAGTATGCTTTTAAATTTGATTGTCTTTCGAATAGATTATTTCTCAGTTCTCAGTTTTTATTGAATACTCGGGAAAAATTGAAAATTCTAATACTTTTCTCAGAAAATAATATCAGAATTCTACTAAGTTTATCTTCCAATGCTTTTTTTATATCAAAAGTTTTAAGTTTTTTATGTTCAGTATCTCACATGAAAACACTTACTTTGATAATGCAAGCTGTAAGATACTTCCAAGTACACCAAAAATTTATGTGCTGCTTTTCTTACTAAAACTATTATGTATACACAAGGCAAAATTAGTATATCTACATATATTATTAATTAGTGGTGAAAATGTTTAAGTAAAAATTTTAATATTTCTTTATTTAATAGGTGTGTAAAAATATACACACTCATATATATCTGCACGTAACTCTTTAATTTTTTTTAAAAAAAAGCAACTTTCTATTTGAAATCTCCAATTCGTAAAAAAAAAGTTTCTGTCAAAAATATTCATTGAACCTTTAAAAAAAAACCACGTCTAATTCAAAATTAATCTTTGAATGATGACTCGAATAATTTGAATAATTTTTGGTGTTACTACTGGCTATTTTTTTAAAATAAGATCAAAATTTTAAAACTTTTGAGGGGAGCTCTCGGGAAGTGATTGTGACCTTTGAAAAGATTTTCTTACTCGGCAAATCTTGCCTGATAGTTTAGCGAATTTGGGGACAATATTTAAACTCTCAAATATCCCTTATTGTTAGATGTACTTATGTGTGCACACCCGTATTTTATCATTCGGCAAAATTTGGACTTCCATTCGGCAAATTAAGAATTTCCGCACTCCCAAACTTTTTGATTTGAGGCGCCCCTCCGTAAGTGGGTTGGTCAAGAATTTACCTCCTTCAGCCGCCATTAGCAGGAGACTGCAGCGCCTCCTAGAGTTTATGTGAGTTGCAAGTATATGGTGGGGCTAATTAACTCGTCGCCAAACCGACTAATAAGAGCGCCTATAATCAAGTAACACTAATTTTAGACAAAAATAGCTTCAAAATTTACAATATCATCTTACTAAAATAATTTAAGATTTAAGGGCCTCAAAAGCTCTTTAACTTGCCCCCACCCCCCTCCACACACACAAGATTAGAAATGAACAAGATTTTCTTTGCAGATACTAGAAGTATTTTTTTGCTAAAACCTTATGTGGGGGAGAAGTTGGTACAGGGAGAACAGCGAGACAACATCAATATATTTATTGTTTGAATATTTCCAGCCTGGTAAAACTTTTGTAAAGTCAGGTCGACATACTGTGAACTATATTATAGACTAGTGGCACCCGCACGGCTTTGGCCGTAGTAGAAAATTAAAAGGTCTTTTGGTTCGCCTGTATATTTACAAATAATGTATGATGGATTTCTCGCCAATTGGCTTGCCCATGTTGCGGTTCCACGTTATGATAACTTTGTAATTTAATCGTCCATCTTATGATAATTTTGCTCGAGAAAATGTTCTTAAAGTTGTAATAGAAAAAGAACAAATCGAATTTTCGAAAAATCGCTTCGAGGTGCACACCTCCATGCTACAAACTAATTCTGTGCCAAATTTCATGAAAATCGGTCGAACGGTCTAGGCGCTATGCGCGTCACAGAGATCCTGACAGAGAGAGAGAAACAGAGATCCGGACAGAGAGACTTTCAGCTTTATTATTAGTAAAGAAAAAAGTTTGCTTTCAAGTATTATGTAAGAAAAATAACTTTGTCATCATAGTTTGAACCCATCGAAGTAAAATATCTCCATTGTTCGTTGCGCTGTTTCTAAAGTTAGATAAATACTTCACAAACTAGTATTATTAATCTTACATTATCTTAATAACTGACGTCCATTTCAGCAGTGGAAATGTTGTTAATTTTCTTTGTCTGAAAATGGTAGCCGTTTAGTTTATGTTTTACAATGACGGACCGGTGTGACAGGAACAGTGAGACACCATTAATTTGCTGCTCACTGCCCCAATGACATTTTTATATTAAATATGGAGAAATTAAACATTGAATTAAATTTAATTACAACTAGCCTGTTGATACAATAAATATTAAAATAAGCTTGAAATTCCCGAATCAGTCAAATAAGGATGCTTGAATGGAATTGTGACTTTTATTGCTTTATAATATCACTTAAATAATTTCATTTTGTACTTATTCTATTTAAATTATAGAGCAATCACGATTGCTTATTGTTCTCATTTGACCGTTTTTGGTGTCCGTGCCTTTTTCAACTTGGACCAGAAGCCTTTGCAGCACCACCGCCCACCGTCCTCTGCTGGCGGCGCGGCTGCTCCGGTTTTGAGCTATCCGCTTCTCCTGGTCGGAGGCGTCCATGTCCTACACACACGCACGTTCACACACACACGACTTCACACACGACTTCACACACATACACTCACACACACCTACGTGCATACACACAGGTCTACGCACACACACAACTATGCACAAGTAACCGCCCAGGAGGAGAGGCAGACTTGGGGGAGACAGGAGCCGTTTCTAGAAACAATAACTCCAATGAGTAGGGTCCTGTCTCAGTTCGTGATTGCGAAAAACATAATTTGAATTTAAAATTTCAGAATTCAAATTAATTTTCTCTTTTTTTTAATTGTTTCATTGCAATATTCTAAATGTAATAATATTTTTTCACATTTTAAAATTTCAACATGACTAGAAAAAAGGAATTCATGTGCGCTATTTTGAAGATTTTCTGAAACAGATAGGAAAGAAGCTGTTGTACTCGCAATAGACAAAAGCTACAGTGAAAACATTCCATCCTAATCAAATGCTATATCACAAGATGACACTTTAGGTCAATTTATTGATCCAGAATCATCTAAATAATTTCTAGTCCCAAACAAATTTGTAGATGTCACTACTGCGTGTCAAGACGACATGAAATTTACCTGGCCGAAAGCAATAGCTCATACCAAAACCAAACGACAACAATCATTCATACTTTTTGAGGTAAATTTAGATTCTTTCAAAGTTTTCTACTGCAACAAATGTGTGTCTTACTGTTACCCCTAATCAGGGGAGCAGTGAGACAAAATTGTATTTGGTTCTTATTTTTATTTATTTTTTTTTTCCTCGTTTGTGAGAATTCCTATTTTTTCTGCCTCCACTTTTATAATGCCTTTTACAGTGACAAATATTGTACCATTTGAAAGAATTTAATTTTTGTGTTATTTAACGACAAAAAATGCAATTGAATTTTCGTGTCTTACTGTACTCACTCTTCACCTACATAGGGGAGGGTAGCCCAAAGCGGGTAGGTTAACGAAAAACAATCAAAAATTGTAATTTTTCGCATTTTGTCGTAACAATTTTGGTTTCATTTTTTAGAAGCGATCTTGAACTTCAAAATAAAAAGAGTGATTCTTGTCTTATTTCAAACCCAATATTAATTTATTATTAAGCATTACAATTACTCGAAATCCCGCTTTGCCCTACCGGGGGAGCTAAAGCGGGTAATCCGTTCGGCTAAAGAGGGTAAGCTTAACTAATTGTGATTTGGTACACTTGTCAGTCAAATAGGAAGTAATAAATGATTAAACCAATTTACTAGGTAACTGCCATTAGAAAAAATAAATTAAGTTATACTTATCGAGTTTAAATTAAAAATCTAAGTCAGCACATTTGTTTATAAAACTTAAAGAAATAATTGATTAAATCAATAGACTAGCTAATTGCCATCATTAAAATAGCTTTTTAAAGTTATACTGATCCTATTTAAATAGAAATTCTAAGTCAGTACATTTACCAAATAAACATATAGAAAGCGGGTTTACCCGCTTTTCCCTACCCACTTTACCCAAAAGCACGTTTTTATTTCAATAATTTTAATAGAGAATTGCCAGAATAACGTAATATTATTGGCAAAAAAAAGATAAGCTTGTCTTCGACTAATCACAATTTACGTACCTTCAGTATTTTTATTAAATGTATCGTCTTTGTATTTTAAGTCTGGTTACGTCCTGCCGCTTCAACGCTGCATCGCTGGGACTGATTGAAACTCGGGTGTATTAGTGTAAACACGACATACATATGCATCGCCGCTAGCACACCATGCGATGGCACACGAATGCCTACCCGCTTTGGGCGACCTACCCGTTTTGGACCAGCGTTCCGTATGTGTTTTGTACTCAATATGTAGGAAAAGTTTTTTTTTTTTGTAATTTCTTCTTTTATCTTTTTTTTTCCCCGTTTAGGAAAGCTATTTCGGATGGTGAACGCTCAGAAAATGATGGTGAGAAATGTCCAAAATTACAGTCTTCTTCGCCAAGTTGGGGAGTAAGTACATTTTGAAATGCAACTGATTTGAAATTTCTATGAATGCAAAACCATGAACCAAAGCTGAAGCTCAAATGTCTCATTATTGTCTTCATAATTGGTTAGACCGCTCACCACAGGTCAATTGAGGTAATAAGTAGCGAAGGGATGTAAGTGCCAAAATTAAAAATTTGGAGATAACCAGTACAAATGGAAGGTGAACCACTTTTCCGTTTTGGGGCAAGAAATGGTACTAATAGCCCCGGTGCTGCTATCCATCATGATTTAGAAAAAAAGTTCAAGGAATGTCTACCAAGGACCGCATTTTTAAACGCGTTATACTCAAAACTTGAAAATGTCCATCAAGATCCTTTTGCTTCTCACTGCCTCGATTCCTTCCTTTGAAGATATTTTCACATGAACTTTATGAAACCAAATGATATTATAGATTTTCAATATCCAGTTCATCTCTTCAAGTAATGAAAAATCTGACTTCCCTGAATGAGTCCATTCAGTTTAGTGATAACCTGAACACGCTCTCCAGTTCCAATAGGTTTTAATTGTATTACAGGGCAATCTTGCCTATTTGAAATGAGATCAAAGGCAATTCAGTGAATTTAAAAGCAGGGTTAAGTAACAAGCAAAACCTATCTTTAAATAGACATTCTTAGTTTTTTACGATGAAAAACAACGTTATGTAAAAAAATTACATAGCATTGCTTAATAGAGATTAAAAGTAATGTAAACATTATTTCTTTATTTTTACATCATTAATTTTAAACTAGACTTCTATTTAAAAAGAACGAAAAAGAACATTTATCTGGTATATCAACCCAAAATTAAATTTTTTTTTTAAATACATGCCCATGAGCGTAGCCAGAGGGGTGCAGAGAGGGCAACTGCCTCTCCTTAGAAGAGAACCACTGACTCCCCCTCTCTTTCCAAATGTCACCCAAGATAATTTAAAATTGCAATTTTAGGTCTTCAATTTCAGAAATTTCCAGTGGAGAGTCACATAACAGCTTTCTCTGCCCTCATCTCACCATACATAGTATGAAATGTTTTTTTTTTTAGGGGGAGAAGAGGAATATTATTTCAAGCAATTTTTGAAGTCCTCACTAGAGGGGGTGGGGAGCAACTAAAAGCCACTATGTTGTTGCATCTATGCTTGCCTTTCCCTAGCAGGGATCCTGGCTACGCCCATGTACGTGCCTTTTTGGTTCAGTTTTATCTTTGTAGAAGAACTATTTACTCGTTGCAGAAGTTCTATCTACTTAAAAAACAATGGCGCGACACCAGTTTTTATTACAAAAGTTTTCAAATAATTCAAAAGAAAAAAAATTAAAACAAAGCTTAATGCCTAAATAACGTAGCTTCTTTTATAATTTTCTCGCTTTTATAAATAGTTGCCACATACAATAGCTGAGCATAAAGAAAATTTCGGCAGTAAACGATATTTTTTTTATATAAAAATATAATCAGCATCTAGAAATAGAACTAAACGTTCACAAAAAATATTGTTCGATATTTTTTTTACTAATTACTTATTTTTCAGAAATTGATATAATCTTACTCTTGCGCACAATTTATTTCTTCAAAAACATGATTTTAATTCCATTTTTGACTAGTACTTTGTGATGTAGCGAATCACGTGATCAATGAATGCAACTGCTTGAAATATTTATAAATGAAGTATAATATTGTACGTCGTGTTAGGTATTTACACTGTACGTGAGTTTAAAATAACTTTAATTAACACCAATTTGCACAGGAAGTTAACAAATATGCTTTAAAACAATATTGCACGTTAGAGTTAGTTTTTGTAGCGTCATATGCGACACCACGAATAATTATTTTTTAAATCTGTTTTTGGAATTGTATAAGTATTAATTGTTGTTATAGTAGGATTTCTTTTGATACATTAATTGTTCTCTTTTCTTTTCTTTTCTTTTTTTTTTTAATTTTTTCTTTATCCGTAAAAAAAAGGCATACAGCACTAAAAAATGGTTCGTTTTATTTTTAAAGAAACTGCTCTTTCTTCAAATTTTTTTTCAAAATAATGATCAACCCTTAAGAAAACAATTGAGAGAATGTTCTCTCTCGAAAATTCATTTAAAATCTGCTTCAATTTAACTTGTAAAAAGTAACTTCATCATACATAACTTCTTTTAAACTATTTTTATTTTATAAAAAGCCTTTCATTCTTTTCATAAATCCAGAAATACTCGTATAATTTTCGTTTTTATTTTCAGAAAGAAGCCAAAAATGGCGACCATTTGTGGTGTCGTACTTCTGCTTCCGGAGATCTTTGCCATGTGTCAAACGATATGTGTGCAGTAAGTAAAATTGTATTTCAGTTCTAACTTCGTTTTAAGTTACCCTACGACGAATCTTCCAGTATCAAAATTTTAAGAAGTGTAAAATAACCACTATGAATCAATTGACAGATCATAGTAAAATCAACGTCATTAAAATCCAAATTTGTAAAAATATTACACATGTAAGCTTAGGGGTAAAGCCAGGGTCCGCTTAAGATATCAGGGGGCCCTAGGCCGAACGCTTTTTCGGAGCCCCCTCTGGAGTCAAATTTTACAATTTCAGACATTGGGTAAAACAGTTTTAGCCAATTGAGGACCCCTAAAAATCGGGGGCTGTAGGCCATGGCCTAGTTGGCCTATTCAGTAATCTGGTCCTGGTTAAAGAAGAAAATATTTTACTTTCTAATTTTGCGTAAGCACCAATAGAGAAGACTACTGTTTTGCATCGGAATCTTGAACAACGTCTATTTTCATCATTTATCTGGGTCAATAAAGCAATAATGAATGACACAGCAATAGTGGCAATAGTAAGCTATGAAAAATTAGAAGTGCATTATATGATGCTTTAAGAAACTTTGCGGAACTTTGCCATTTCTAAAATATGTATATGATGCCCAAAAGCTATATTAATTCAGTCGAACTTCGCTAATTCGAACGCGCTTAAAACGAACTATTGCTAAGGTGCACTACATTTCCGATCCCGCCCTATTGTTCGTTGTTCATTATTTTTCGGATAAAACCAACAAGGGCTAAGACGAATTCATTTTAAAGGCCCTTGGAGTTTGTTTTAACGAGGTTCGGCTGTATGGTTACAATACTACTTTGCTCCGTGGGCTTATGTTCTGCAAGAACCACGCAACCTTTTCTTCATGAATTTTCTAATGTGCATGCCTTTGCTAACATACCGGTTGGAATCAAGTTCACCTTAAAATTAATTTAGAACAGTCAGAAAACTATTGTCATTACTTAAAAGATTGGTACCCATTTTTCGGTTTCTCCCTACATGTGCGTTAACCAAACATTATTTCTAATTTCATTACAAAAAACTTTTTTGATCACATTCGCTTATGCTTTCACCTATTGAAAAGCTACGCTTCTAAGATTCTATGCAATTAATATAAAATTTTAAATGTTTATGAATCCATGGTCGTTTATAAATTTGAGCATGATTTTTTTACGAAAAATACGATGCGTATGGTTGTTAATCTTCATTACAAATATTCCTCAATTGTGGTATTTAGGTCCAACTTAGAAGTTTAATTTCGTGCAGTAAATTACGTAATACATATTTCAAATGAGTTGGAAATGCAACAGCATCGTGTTCATAACATTGCAGCATCTCATATAAATGCTTTGCGGAATTAGAATGGAAAATTTAATGATGATTAGTATCATTCCATCCTCCTCACCCCACCTAACATTCTGAAAGAAGGCTAAAACTAACTAAAAATAAAATTAAATTATTCTCAATTCCAAAGTAGAAAAAATTCAAAAATTTCATCGCTTGCTATTTCGATTGTCAGTTTCATAGAATAACTTTCTCAATGCGTCATAAAACATCTAGTAATCGACGTCATTTTCCTTAAATCTAGTGCAAACAATTTACGGGCACATTTCCCTCCCTTTCGTTACTCTGTCTAGATCAGTCCAGGCATTAAACGAAAGGGCTATTCTTAGGTGAGCTCACATAAAAATGGCGACCGACAAATGATGTCGAACAAAATCCAAGACAATCGCTCGGAGAACGTGAATTTTTTTCGAATTGGAAAATAGCTCTTAACGAAGTGACGACTCATACCAGAAGTCGAGTCCAAAACACTTTCCATACTTCGTGAGCTTTAATGACATCTGGGTGCCAAAATGGATGACGCACTTTTCGTTACTGACGAGTCGGGATTCAAGCCGGAATGAATGGATAAAACGGGTAGGCGTTTTTTGCGGCAAATCAATTTGTTTTGCTAATGTTGGAACTTCGAGAAGATGAACCGGAAATGAATGATTAAAAGTCATTAGGAACTGGGAGGATCAGAGGTGAAATTAAGTCAAAGATGAAACATCCTGTTATAATTAGCAACAATTAGCAGGAGAGCTTTGTTTTTACTTCTCGAGTGCAAATATTTTAATGCTATTTTCGTCCTTTTTGAATATGACGCTCTAGCATTTTTGCGGAAAAAAATCTCTGCATGGAAGTTTTAAAAATATAGCAAAATAGTGCGAGTGCCTTTTTTTTTCTAATTTACATTTATGCGTAAAAAAACTTCTAAGTTGGACGCAAATAAAGCTCAAAATTTCGTATTACCTATGGAAAAAACATTGAAAAAAATAAATATATAAACAAACTAGCTGACCCAGCCACGCGTTGCTGTGGCGCATTAGTTGGATTAAAATAATCTTTTACTCCTTATTTTAACACAATCAAATTAATATTTTTAGTAAAAACCTTAGAATAGTTTGCCTGATTCTCAAATATATGAGATTCATACTGGGTGTGTTTGAACGAAGTAGGTACCTTTTAAATTTACTCAGTACTTTTCTGAATTTTCTATATAAAAAAAAAAAAGCCGTACTTACTCCTTTTGCTTTGTAAATTTAGCAAGTACTTATTTCAGTCAAACGTGAACAATAACTTGAAAGTGATAAGTAAAGTATCGAAATGTTGAATTTAAGCACTAACCAGTATACACTTTTTGAATGCATATTTTATTCATATCAGCTTAACTATAGTTTGTAATCAACAACTTTCAATAGCTTATTTTAAAAATATACAAAATGAACTGATAGCATATAAAAATTAGTGTTTGAGAAATGAGGGAGATGCAATTGATTTGGAACTATTGTTTTCTACATTATTAAAATTAAAAGTTATATAAGAACTAATTTGTGCACAATATTTTTCGTTAATCTGTTTTTTGCAAAAACGAATAAATTCGATGGTATTCCCACGCGTGAGCAGGCGACGTATAGTTGCCCATGAGAGAAACATGTGTTTTCCAAGTCCAGTCCGCAAACTGACATTGTTTGGCCTTGTGATTTATTTATGGTTATAGCGAAAGCTAAACGAACTGGAAACTGAAGCCTTCGAAATGGTATTGGAGATTCTGTAGCTATTAATGGAATGCGTGGCAGTAGAACAGTTTCACCTTTAAACTTTCCTGTTAAAATTGTAGCTTCAAGAACATTTCCCGTTATTCTTTTGATAACTAAACGTGTGCCGTTGCATAATTTAGGAGGGTTTAAATTTCGGAGAAGTATAATTGCTGAACCAATTTTCAAACGTAGATTGTGCGGTGGCATCCCTGGAATATCCAGGGAATTTAAAAATTCGGTTGGAAAGTTAACTGCTTCGTTTTCGTCAACAACTGTATCGATTGAGTTGAAAGACATCAGATTACCCGGCAGCAACTGTTGTATCTGAAAGTTTATTTCGTCTATATCAACATTTCTGGCAGCAAAAATAGCACGATGGCAGAGCCAATTATGATTTAAATAATTATTTAATATGTCCGGAAAGACTCTCAATGAGTTTACTTTTCGTTTCAACGGCAGTGCAGAAATCATCTGGCAATTTTATGTAATGTGTATTTTGGTACAGTTCAATTTCCCCGTTTCCAATATCCAACAGTTGTTTAGAAAATACGTGTGCGGATGGATCGTTTTGATTTTGCACTCGCATGTTTATGGTTAAACGCAGTATTTTAACATTTCGCCATAAAAACGATTGCTTTAAACATGCATTGATTTCGTCGGCAAAAGTAGAGTGAGGAATGACTGGTAACGTCTGCTGGAAGTCCCCAGACAGAAGCAAGACAGTACCACCGAAAAGTTTATTGTTGCCTTTCAAATCTTGCATGCTCCTATTAAATGCTTCGAGTGAATGTTTATGAGCCATAGTGCACTCATCCCAAATTACAATTGCACAATTCTGCAACACTGCAGCCATTCCGCGTTTCTTTTTAATGTTACACATTGCGTTCGGTTTATTATGAATATCTAATGGCAACTTCAAAGCAGAATGTGCTGTTCGCCCACCATCTAACAAAGTGGCAGCAATGCCTGATGATGCAATTGCCAATGCGATTTTCTGTTGTGATCGTATCTTTGCAAGGATTAATGATATCAAAAATGTCTTGCCGGTTCCACCTGGTGCGTCTAAGAAAAAAAATCCGCCTTGTTCAGTATCAACGGTCAGCATAACCTGATTATAAATATTTTTTTGTTCAACTGTCAGTAATGGTTCATTATTCGCAATAATTGTAGCTAAGTCAACGGCATTGTATAGCTTTTCTCGTTGCAAATCAGTATTAACTAAGTCGGTAGCCAGGCGATCAGGTGATGGCATACCATAATGACTAAGTGGCAAATGTGAAATTAAAATACATAAATCTTCGATCAATACTAATGCTTCATTATACATATATGGTGTAAATTCTAGATTTGGACATTGTTTTATTTGTTTAACTCGATGCAGTATGTCTTCAGTCATATAATTTTTATATTTTTCCCACAGAGCCAATGATTGTGTTGGATAACATGTCGTCAAAATTATTATAAACAGTTGGCGAATATTATTTGGCGTTGATGTCAACGCCGCATCAGCAAGGGTCAAATCCCAATGATTGTCTGCCTCCAGTAATTGCAACTCGCGACATGCATCTTGATATGTATTGAACACTTGACCATTAACTGTGTGCAAAAATTCGAAAGATGTTGGTCCGGGAATATTCACCAACAACAAACGCAAAAAAAAGCATTCGCGTTGTTTTGGATGCACAGTGTAAAGTCGCCCCAATGTCTTGGCTTTGAATATGCCAGGGATTGATGAATGTTTTGTTCCTTGTTTACGTGGTTCCCATTTTTTCCCGATTTTATTCCATGTAAAATAGCGTGGAATATCGGTTTATAATACTGTTTTTGCGAATTGACCGAACATATCGGATTTTTGACACAATGTAAAAAATTCAGTTAGTGTTGTTTTTGGTGGCTCAAGTGCTCCCCCCCCCCTTTGGAGAATATTTTCCTCAGTAAAATATACTCGCTGACCGTTTTCGAGATGTACTGCAAGATGCTGGACAGAAGAGTCTCTTTCGCGAATTGGAAAACTAAATATATGCCAGATAGCTTCGTTGCTACTGATATATCTACCCATTTGGTAACGTGTTAGTTCATCATTCTTGTTTATATTTCGTACTTCAAATACGGCCAAATCACTACCTTTATTAACGTATTTGCAAATGTACTTAATTGAACGAACGGAATTGCAATATTCAACATTGATATGAGCCTTATACGTTTTTGAAAGTAGTGGTGAGTATGGAACTACCCACCGGTTATCAAGTTCAACGTGATTTGCAAAAATTGACATCCGCATTGAATATGTGTGGCCACCATTCTCAGCGTTTCTACGGCGGTACAATGGATAACCATCAATATCCGTTATAGTTTCATTTGTAAATTGTTTTGGGAAACGTTTCTTACATTTTCCATCTTCCATGCATGGTGATGTCATGGTAAAAGCACCACACGGTCCGTGGATCATGTGATTGGTGACAATCTCAAACAACTCTGGGTCAGCTAATGGATTCGGAATTTCGGCGGAAATTATTTGATCAATTTCTTCTGGACGGATTTTATCTTCAAGCCAAACTAAAATGTGAGCATGAGGTAAACCTCGCTTTTGCCATTCAATAGAATATAGCCAGCAGCACACGTTACCGAAAATGGAATGTTTTTCAATTGAATCAATCAAAGATTTTAATTTTTGTTTGAAGACACGTGCGACGATATCATGCCGATGTATTGATTCTTGACCTGGTAGTAACAAAATTTGTATTTCTTCCCACTTTGGATTACATGTAAATGTAACAAACAAATCAGGTCTACCGTAATGCCGTACGTAAGTCATCGCATCTTGTATGTATTCCTGCATATTCCGTGGGCTGCCTATGTAGCTCGAAGGTAAAATAAATACAGTTCCGATATCATTGCTGTTTACGTTTTCTTCAATGTTTCCGATAATAGCATCTCGTAAATGGATGTATTCTTCCGATCGTAATTTAGCCTGGTTGTATCTAATAAATCGTAAACGTTCACTTTCGATCTTAGCGTACATATCCACAACGTATTGATGGTACAGCTGACGATATCGGAGGAGATAATTATCTTGATTAAATCTAATCATCAATCTGTGCGCATAATACTTCATTGAGCTAACTTTTTTATTCATTTCATTACCTAAAAAAAATAAGCAATTGAATAGAAAGAAAAACTAAAAATAAGGAATTTAAAAAAAAAACGATTATAACACGTACCAGTGGTTGGATTACGCTGTTTGATGTTGATGTGATATTCATCCTGCCCTTCCCAGAATATTAGAGGGTATTGTAGTGCATCATACGAACAATGTAGGTCTGAAATTATACTAACAGTTCTGTCTCGACGGGTTATTTTTAAGTCTCTGCTGTTAGCTGGATCACCAACCATAATAACGGCAACTTCATCTACAGTTGGCGCGTTGAACCTGCCAGCATGTTCTCCAGTTGGTACTTTGTCGGCTTTGATGACAATTTGACAATTATCACTTCTCAATTGTGGTGACACTCTTTTAAACAACTGAATCAGTTGATTACAATTTTCAAAACAAATTTCCAACGATTCCACGATTGCTCTCTCTTCTGCTTGTTCGATAAAATTATACAGGCATCGAGTTGTCACACGTTCCTCACAACTGCCCATAAAATAAATTTGGAGACATTTTGGATCATCATCAGGCATCGGGCATTAGTGACCCAATCTTGTGATACACTTGGCCTTGAATTTTAAATGTAGTTTCAAAGTTGCGTCCATCAGATGCGAGTTCGCAAATTTTAGTTGCGCCAAAGGACGTCATTTGAAAGCACGAATTGAATTTACGTGTCTTACGTAAAAATAGTTTCGAACAGTCCGATTCACCAGCAAGAAGTGATTTTAAAGGTTCCAGTGGGGTAGGAAGTGGGGACAGTACAACTTTTCCTGATGCACAGCACATACCGCTTGTTTCATTGCGGAATTTTAATGCTCGACAATATTGGCATATTTTGTCCATCGCACCAATAGTAATTTTAGGATGAGAAGAGTAATCAACATCTGGTGCGTATTCAAACGCAAGGCGAACGAATGATGCACGCGTTAATTTACGACTGGTTTGCTGCCTCTCTCTGTCGCATTCTCTGAATGTGGCTAAATGCCGTTCCCGCGCCGCTCTTCTTCTCGAAATATTTTGTCGCAGACCAGGGGTGCCCATCCCCCCCAAGCTCAATGGCGCAAATTCCCCCCCAAAATTTTTCTCGCTTTTCGAATTGGGTTAAACATAAGTTTTTAGAGTGTATGATTTCCAGTCAAATTCACGGGGGGGGGGGGGGGAGCGCTAACAAATACCATTTGAACTGAAATTTTGTTGGATTGTTGACCTGCCTTGCCTTCCCTGAAACGAATTTTAAAACGTGGACATTGAGTAAACAAGTTTTGGTTACCCCTGAATTTTGCTACACCGTATTATTATTATTTTTTCAAACGTATGAATAATTACAGGGACAACTTTCTGGCTTGGGATGGAGCCATTACTAGATGTATACAATATGAACTGTGAAAATTATTGTCACTTAGATAGGGGGTCCGGGGAATTTCTCCCCGGAAAATTTTCGAAATTGTATTTTAAAACCAGTTATACACTATCTCTGGTGATGTTAGGGGAATAAAAGGTTTGGTGGCTCCTTTCTCAGTAATTTTTCAATATTGAAACTTTAAAAGCGCAATTGTAAATAGTCTACCGTTGTGTTAAGGAGGGCTTTCCTTTGTTTTCAAAATTATAGTTCTAAAAACGCAGTTTTAGAGTATCTGTGGTAATGTTAAGGAAAGAAGAGATCCTAGACCTCGCCCCTGGAAAATTTTCAAAATTTAAACCTTAAAAACGCTATTTATCGTTGGGAGACAAGCAGTTTTCTGAAACTGAAGTTCTAAAATCGCAATTGTAGGCGACCTTTGTGACGTTAAGAAAAAGGGTTTTCTGGAGCTCTCCCGGAATTTTCTCGATATTGAAGCCTTAAAAACCAAATTAAAGACGACTTTTTAATAATGTTAACGAGAGTGGGGAGGAGGGAGAGAGGCGCTTCTCTTAAATTTCCGAACTTGTAGCTTTAGAATGGCAATTTTGATATATCTTGATAATGTTAGTGGAAGGTGAATTTCTGTGCCATTCCTCCGGCAATTTTTTGAAATTGATACTCCAAAAACGCAATTTTAGGCTTGTCTTTGATCGTGTTAAGGAAAGAGGGGGCAATCAGGGGCTCTCTTCTATAAATTTTTCAATATTGCATCACTAGGAACGAGGTTTTAGATGACTTGATGATAAAGTACGTGTCATTCTGGCGTTATAGTGGGAGAACTCTCTTCTGGAAGTTTTCCAAAATTAAAGTCGCATAGCCAAGAAAGATGGATCAAACACACCATAACAGATACTTTTCGGAAATCCTCAAAAATGGATTCAGCTATTCTGCACACCTCGAAAATCAGAACTCGAGAATTTTAATGAATCAAATATACTTCTATACATATCAGATATGGAAGAAAGTAAATATTATTTACGAAAAACAATTTAAACGCCTTAAGAACAGACTGTTCTACTTCCATCAGCGAAACCAACATCACTGAAAGTTTTAATAAAAATCATCTAATGATACATTGAAACAATCAGTTTAAAAATGGTAGAGAAGATGGGAATAAAGTGAAATGAAAATTTTTTCATAAGCTTAAGCTAATTAATGAAGAAAATATATAAATTGTCAATTGGAGGGATAAAAAATATGTAATTCACAAACTTCAAAACTAGTTCTTAACGATTGTCAAGGTACAAATGAATCAAGGAAAGACTAGAGCATACTGATCAGAATTATTAAAATCAATAAAACAATTTTGGCCTCCCTCCCTCTCATCACTGTCACACGTATTCACATCATGCAGAATTGTGCTACTTTTTCCAGAAAATTTATAAGATATTGAAAATAAATCAAATAGTCGAATCCAGCTTTGAAACGGACACCATCTCCATGCCGTCTGTGATGCTCCTTTCATTGAAAAAGAGACACGGTCATTAAATTTTGGAAAGAGTACCAGGGCCGTCGCTATTTCAAAAAAACTGGGGGGGGGGGTGCGCTTTTGGTGGCACCTTAATTTTTTCAAACGTATGCTCGAATATGCAGAGAGAGTTGGCTTCTGGTTTAGCAGGGATAGTCATATTACTAGACCTTAGTTCTAGCAATATAAATAATCGTAAGGATAATATTCAGTCAGAATTAGGGGGTGTCGGAGGGCTACCTTCTTGCATTATTTCGCAATTTGAAGACATCAAAACGCAGTTTTAAACTACGTTTTCAGTTTGGGGGGAGGGGAGAGGAGTTCCGGGATAGCCTCTCCCGATAATTTTTCCAAATTTAAGTTCACAACACAATCGTACGTTATATTTAATTATGTTCAGAAGAGGGGGTCCGGGCGCTCTCCCTCAGGAATTTTCAAGATTGTTATTTGAAAAACAAAGTTTAAACGATCTATGGTGATGTTAAGGGAGAAAGAAACTCGAGGTCATCGCTGTATAATTTTTCAAAATGCAAACTTTGAGCACGCATTCCCAATTGTGAACTATTTGCGATTGTGACACGTAAAGGGGGGGTCCGGGGGCTCTCCCCCGGGAAAATTTGAAAATTGTAGTTCGAAAAATGCAGTTTTAGACGATCTATGGTGATATTAAGAGGAAGAGAGATACAGCCTCCCCCCGCACGAATTTTTTTGAAATTTTGACGTCTTTAAAACGCGATTGTAGTCTTTTTTGTTAAAATTTAGTGCACCGCCAGTTTCTTGAAATCAAAGCTCCGAAAATGTAATTCAAGCCACCTTCGATGAAAGGGGGGAGGGGAGTTTTGAAGGGGCTCGCGACCAGAAATGTTTCGTAATTGAAGCACTAAAAGCGAGATTTAAGACATTTTTCGATGGTGTTGCCGAGAGAGAGGCAGTCTCTCAAAAAAAATTTCGATCTGTAGGAACCGCAGTTTTAGACGATTTTTGTTAATGTTAATTGGTGGAGAGATTCGGAGTTCTCCCCTGGCAAATTTTCAAAATTGAAATTTAATTGAAGCAATCGTAGACGATTTATTAATACTGTTAGAGGGGTAGAAGGTTTTGGAGATCTCTCCCCTGAAAAATTTTCTAAATTGAAGCCTTAGCAATGAAATTTTTGAAGATCTTCGGTAATATTTGGAGGACGACAGTTTCGGGACACAGGGAGTTTTTTTTTAAAGTCCAAAAGACGAAAATTATTCGACCTTGAATGAGGATGAATGATTAATTGAGAGGGCGTTTCTCTAAGGTTACGTTGAGAGGACTTCTCATGGTTTTTCGAAATTGCAGTCCTAAATACTCAGGAGTAGGCCATCTTTAATGACGTTAGGCTAAAGGATGGTGTTTGAGAATATTTTTTCGGGATTTTTTTCAAAACCTAAATTTTAAAAACTAACTTCCAGGCCAGCTTTGGGGACGTAAAAAGAAAGTTTTGGAGTTCCCCACTCTTCTTTCAGTTTGACTACGTCCCTCCTATCTTCATTGTCAATTTTAATTCCTAATAAACATATTGCGGTAATATTTTCTTACAATTTTCCTTTGCCAAACACGATAATTTCTTGGATTTTCCGTAACAAAACTTTAAATTTCCTACCTAATATTTTTGCTTTCTTGCAATACAAGCGTTTGCGGCCTTGGAAAAAAGACTTTTAACATTTTGAACAGATGTAGTAATTTTCTGCGATACCTTAGGTCTCTATTCCACTTCATTTTATTTTTAATATGCCACCTGCATCTCTTGATCAAGCTATGATTTACTTACGATTTTTACATTCAAAAATTTAGAACTTTTGGTGTGAGTATTCATTACAATAATTTGATTCTCTCTTTGCATTTAACTGTTATTATTATTTTTTTCTCTCTATTTCAAATTTATTTCAGCGACCCATACATTTTTCTCCACTTAGCAATGATTTTCAGGACAATATTTTTCATCAAAAAAAAAAAAAAAAAAAACACATGGTAATGTTTCGGCGAACCCTATCCTATGGGCCGTTCTAATGAAACTGTCCTATTTATTTAAGTTTTTTTTTTTTTAACTGAAGAACCATGAAGCCTAGTTTTGTATAACCATAGGGCCACCGAGAGACAAGGCGTGCAACATTTTGCGTTGTCGCCTTTCCTCCCTCCCATTATGTTAATTTTACTCTATGCACAATACTTTAATTTGAGCCGAGCCCATAGTTTCCGACTAGGCAGACATACCCATTCTGCGGCCTAGTGAAGAGTGTATTGTACTGAAAATTTTTTTTTGTGTTAATAAAAATGTTTGAAGCGTATATTTCCGATACTCTTAATAAAAGAGAATCATGGGTGTTCCCAAATTGTATTTTAAAATTACATTTTCTATTCAAATTTTACAGAAAAAATACTTTTTGTCTTCATTTATAATTACTATTTTATTTTTTTAAAGCAACGAAGAGTTTCCCTTTCTCTTCGTTCGTTTTCATCGCTAAAATGAAATTGGCGGCCCCACTTCTGAAAAACTAGGGGGTGTAGCACTCCCTCTCTTGGCGACAGCCCTGAAGAGTATGTGAAAAAAGTATTATTAATGCATCTATTTCTTGTTGAATAAGTTTAAATATTTTTTCTTTCGGAAATTCAAAAATTTCGTGTTCTAAAAGAAAAAAAAATCTGGGAAAAAAATCCCCCCCAAAAATTTTGATGGCGCAACTTGCGCCATAATCCCCCCCTGTGGGCACCCCTGTCGCAGACGTTCATCACGCTGTTCTTGGGATTCTTGTGTGCGATTTTCTGATGTTCTGAATCGTTGAACTGCGTTTCTTGCTGCAATTCGCTCTTCCGACTCCTGAGCTCTCTGAGTACCTATACGGCGTGCATCTCTGCTATACGCATTGTTAAGGTTAGATTTTTTCCGCGTCATTGTACTGAAATTGAAAAAAAGTAAAATAAAGATTAAGACTGAAGGGAATAAATTAGATTAATAACAATTATTAGATTTAAAAAATAAATTTAAAAAATAAATAAAAGAGAGAGAATATGTGTATGTGTGTATATATGTATGTTCCCTATACAAACCTACAATTTACATCGGATCTCCATTAAATTTGCCTAGGAATTACACGGTTGCCCGAGAAGGAACATTAAGGGGGGGGGGGAGCTGGTTCGAATGCAAAAAAAAAAAAAAAAAAAAACTGAACTGTTCGAATTTTAATTTTAAGGACCTGAAAATTGCATTAAACGGAACTTTCTACCGGAAATACCCGAGCAGTTCGATTTTAGTGCCATTCAATGCCCGCAAAAAATACCCCTATGGGAGATTTTTTTATCTTTTGGAACTGAAACCACCAAGTTCCTAAAAATCACCAACACAAAAGTTGTAATTTATCGCCTGCTGGTAGCTCACTTTTGTACATACACTTGTTCTTTATTTATGTTCAGTTCTGTTGTACAAAAATACAAAACATTTTTACAGTACGCAAGTATTTTCACTACTTGAAGAATCAATACAGCTAAAGTTTTGAGGAAGGACCATTTCAACTTCTTTTCCCTTATTTCAGCCTTTTAGTGATTTATCCGCGGTTCATATTATCCGCGCCACTTGCGCCACCCAATTCCGTGGATTAATCGGGAGTTTAGTGTGCTTGCAATTCTTACAACACTATGGGATACAGAGACTTCTGGATTTATCAAGAGTGCTCCAAAAGCAATATTGCAAACACGGCCAAAGCTGAGGCAATTGCGTAGCTTGCAATTCCTACAAAGCTACCGGATACACAAACGTTTTCGCTCTCATTGGGAGCTTAGCCAATCTGGACAGGCAATGAGCAAACTGAAACTGATAAACTTAATAAATACGTCCGGTTAATCTTTTAACTGGCAGCTAAAAATATTCTTTCCGACAGTCTGCTCCATTCGTGCAATTTTTTAGCACGAACGTCAGTAAACTTTTTGACGAACATACTTGATTTTCCCTGGAAGCAAATGAAAACCTGTGAAACCCTGAAACGTTCCACGGAAATTATCAAAGCGCAATGCATAGTATAACAAATTAAAATAGTACAGTTTAAAGACTTATGACGTGGAATAGAATGCTTTAGAAAGTAAAAACATAACAAATGTGTACACATAGTAATACATCAATAAATAAGTAAAATGAAAGCAAAAAATACTTACTCGTTTTTGTGTACATTGATTATATTTCTGCTAACAAATGATACTGCACAGAAAAAAAAAAAAACACAATTCACAGCATAACTAAGTCAAATAAAACGGTTTAAACAAATACGACGTGGAATAGAATATTCTAGAAATCGGAACACAACGCAATGTATCGTATCTGCGCAACCTAGACGTCAAACGACGTTAGGGTTGCATCGATAAAAAAAACTTACAACACCATCTATTAGGAATTCATGAAACTAAACAATCAATACCCACTATTAATGCATAACTAACATTTTATTTGCAATAAAAAATTATAAAAACTATCCTATCTTTTAAATTGGACCAAATTACAGCTAGTTATGAAATTTGGTTAAAATCGGTTCAGTAGTTCCAGAGTTTACCCCGAACAAACATCGTGACACGAGATTTTTATATATATAAGATAAATAAAATCCTTTAGAAACTGCGCTTCCGTGCGTACCCTTGGAAACTCAGCATGGTTTACATACCTGAAACAAGCTGATGTGTGCATCACATGACTTTCTTTAACGCCAATTTAATGTTAATAGTGCCTTGAAGTGAGCAAAGAAACACTTTAAATATTTTTACCCCAAGTTCGTTGCGGACCGAAGCAAAAAAAAAAGGAAAATTTAATTTGAATTCTGAAATTTTGAATTTAAATTATGTTTTTCGCAATCACGAGTTGCGACAGAACACTACTCATTGGTTACTACCCTATTCACTTGTATCTAGACTCGCCTCTTGTTCCTCCAAGCCTATCTACTCTTGAACGGAGACGTATGTATTAGTTGTGTATGTGTAGGCTTTTATGTGTGCGTGGACCTGTGTGTATGCACGTTGGCATGTGTGTAAAGGCGCGTGTGTATGTGTGTGAGTGTGTATGGACGTGCGTACCGACTAGGAGCGGCTACCGGGGGCGGCGTCGCGCCTGCAGGTGACGGTTGAGGCTGAAAAAGGCACGGACACCAAAGACGGTCAAATGAGAACAATAAGCAATCGTGATTGCTCAAAAAAACGTTTTATACACATTAATTTTCCCAATATTGGACATTTTAATGTGATTCAACGGTTAACTCTCAAAATATTGCCAATAGTGGCCAAAATAAAACCAGATTAAAAAAAAAAAAACTCAAATTTGTTGGTAAGTTGGCGACAAAACTTGACGACCAAAAGCTTGGCGATATATCGCCAAGTGCTTCCAAATTATAACACCACTTGAGTTTGCATTGAAATTAACAATGATTTCCCCCAAAAAAGATGTAAAAGACCCCCCTTTGGAACATCCAAATGCAACCAAAACGGGAGTGCAAAATAGGTATACGCACCAAATTTCAACTTTCTAGGACATACCGTTTTTAAGTTATGCAAGATACATACGCACATACAAACATACGCACATACATACGTAGATACGGACGTCACGAGAAAACTCGTTGTAATTAATTCGGGGATCGACAAAATGGATATTTCGGGTGTCTATACGTTCTAAGGCTTGAAAAAAAAAAAAAAAAAACTCAATATTTAGCAAATTCATTCATTCGGGGGCGAGCAAAATGGAAATTAAGGACGCCTTTTGGGTGAAAATTTTTTAGCGAATACACTATTTCCTTTACTTCGTAAAAGGAAGTAAACACGTTTTATACAGATTAATTTTCCCAATATTGGACATTTTAATGTGATTCAATGGTTAACTCTCTAAATATCGCCAATAGTGGCCAAAATGAAACCAGATGAAAAAATTAAAAAAAAAAAAAAAAAACCGCCAAATTAGTCACCAAGTTCGCGAAAAAAATTGGCGACCAAAATCTTGGCTATATATCGCCAAGTGCTTGCCAAATCATAACACTACTTGAATTTACAGTAAAATTAATAATGATTTCCCCCCAAAAAGCTATAAAAGACCCCCTTTGGAACATCCGAATGCAACCAAAAGATAACGTGCGCAACTAGACCCAGGAGTCTACGCACCAAATTTCAACTTTCTAGGACAATAGGTTTTTGAGTTATGCGAGATACATACGCAGATACACACATACGCACATACATACGTACAAACAGACGTCACTAGAAAACCCGTTGTAATTAATTCAGGGATCGACAAAATAGATATTTCGGGTGTTTATACATTCTTAGGCATATATCCACGTGTGGTCGGGTTGAAAAAAAAATCCATTTTCATTCGGGGGTGAGCAAAATGGAAATTAAGGCCGATTTTGGGGTGAAATTTTTTTCGCGAATACAATACTTCCTTTACTTCATAAAAGGAAGTATAAAGGGGAAAAGTGTCCACAAATGAAATTCATTCATTAACTTAATCAGCGTTTTCATTACATAACAAGATATCAAAGGAAGAGCTTAATTTCTAATAAAAGAAGTGTGGGGGCATTCAAGTCTTCAGAACTTAAATTTTTGTTTATGAATGGCAATCTGAATTTCATCCAAGTTTTAAATATTCACATAATATTGATAAAAAGTACAAGAGCTGCCGTGAGCTCCCTCCCAAATGAAGCCCTGAGGATGGAATGCAATGACCCTCGTTAATTTTAATTCATGTTTGTGAAGCGTGAAAAATATGCATTGAGGTGCTAAAAAGGGCGGCAGTTTCAAGGTTTGTCTTTCGATCAGAGAAATAGAAGATATGCCGCTGCATCTTATAGGCTAGCGCACACAGTATAGCACAGGTTATTTTAGGGCATTAGGAGTGGACAATTGTCCCCTCCCGTTTTCAGAAGTTAATGTATTTACACAAATGTGGGTGTGATTTCTGTTGCTGTTTGATAAAATATGTAATTAATGTATCCCCTCTGCCCCCTAGGGGGAGCAAGCTGGGGCCTTTGCCTCTGACGGCAAGTTCTGATCACAGGCAACATACAGGCTCTTCATTTTAAATTTTCCAAATGGGGCAAAAGAATATTTTAAGACTAAATTATTCCAAAACATATCAAAAACACACTTTCATGTAAAGACATTAATTTTTCATTGTCACGGGTGCGTAATTAACCCCTACGTGACTGGCCTGGCGTCATATTAACCTTATGTTTGTGTATTTTTCGCTGAAACTGGGAATAAAAACTTTGAAGAAGTTTAAGGGTGACAGTTTCAAGATTTACTTCGGCTCAGATAAACCAGAGATCCGGCACTGGTTCGTACTTGGACTTGCTGCTGCTATGTCCTCTCAAAAGTCAAAACGAGGAGTCAGTAACACCTGAATTTGTACATACAAAGCGGTACACATAGTGCGAATTCTTCAGGCAATTTATTCATTTATTTATTTATTTTTTAAATCTTTTAACCACGCCGGTACACGTGTTCTGAGCAGCAGCTATTTATGCCTTTCCAGCGATTAAAGTCCTAAACAATGTTTTGATTTATAAATCAAAGGTGCATCCCTTCTTCGTGGAGGCAGTTTATTTTTTTCGTTTGCTGACGTTCGCTGTGGACTCGCAAAATAAACAAGAAACTTCCCGAAAAGCGAGCCAACTCAAAAACCGCAAGGTCGTCTTTTTTTTTTCGTCTTCTCTTCACTATTTGATGCTCGTTCGAAATAAAAATCGTATGCACTTCGAATTCAACGCATTCTACCATGCCGCTAAATAAACACGGTCTACTATTTTTAAAAAGTCGCTTGGGGTGTAGAGCGGCGTTGCTTAGAAAGCTCCCTTCAAATTTCACAATTTATTATTATTCTTTTTTAAATAACGGAGATTTGAAACGGAGAAAAACTAGTAATTTACTATAGGCAACTACATCAGTACGACTACGAATCGAATAAGTTCCTTTTGCCTTACTTATGAAAAAAAAAAAAAAAGAAAAATTAATTTGAATTCTGAAATTTTGAATCCAAATTATGTTTTTCGCAATCACGAACTGAGACAGGACCCTACTCATTGGAGTTATTGTTTCTAGAAACGGCTTCCCCCCCCCCGCCCCCAAGCCTGCCTCTCCTCCTGGGCGGTTACGTGTGCATAGTTGTGTGTGTTCGTAAACCTGTGTGTATGTGTGTGAAGTCGTGTGTGTGTATGTGTATGAAGTGGTGTGTGTGTGTATGTGTGTGAACGTGCGTGTGTGCAGGACATGGACGCCTCCGACCAGAAGATCGGAAAGCTCAAAACCGGAGCAGCCGCGCCGCGCCGCCAGCAGAGGACGGTGGGCGGTGGTGCTGCAAAGGCTTCTGGTCCAAGTTGAAAAAGGCACGGACACCAAAAACGATCAAATGAGAACAATAAGCAATCGTGATTGCTCAAAAAACTCCAACGGAACTACTTAGAACACTTAAAGGTGTGCCGATGGCTGGTACCAGTGTTGTCCTTTTCTTTGGAGTTTTGATTAACTTTGATAGTTTTAAATAAAACATAGTACAAATTGCTCACAAGCAATTTTACTCGTACCTGACTGACATTTTTAAAGCGAAATAATAAATATATTGTAACATTCAACGCAAATTACAGTAAAATGCCTCTAGAACGGACGCTAACGGAAATTTTTTTGTTACCTACAAGAAAGCCATATCAGGGGAAACCTAAATGTCGCCATGATGTACCGAGTCAAAATCCTTACTTGGCTGTTTAGCGCTCTCGACACTCGTAAACGCGTGTGCCAATCTTGGCAAGGTCTCAGCGTGCGCCAAGTTAAACGCCAAGTCTTCGTTGTTTTTTTTTTTCCAGTAGCATTTGATTTAATAATCATTTTTATAGCTAGATTAATGATTGCGTTACATGCTTAGCATATTTTTTCACGTAATCGGCGTGTTTTCTTAATACGAATAACTTATGTAAACACATACTATTCGAGTCTTTTTATATCATTCTTTGCCCGTTTCTCTTGAGTAGGGCTCTCGTATTGCCTTGAGAAGTGTTTTGGCTCTTTTTTCAAAAATCCAAACTTACGATTTTTATTCTTCTTCTTCAAGTGGCACTACAGCCCGTTATGGGGCTTGGCCTGATCCACAATTTTGCTCCAGACCGCCCTCTGACCGACCTTCTTCCTCCATCTGCGGATCTTCATTGTTTCTAGGTTTGCAAGAATATCATCTAACCACCTCTTTCTAAGTCGTCCTCTGTTCCTGGTTCCCAAATTTTTCCATTTCAGGATCTTTTTCAGTCTATAAAATTATTGTCTGTTCGCTCAATGCGGCCAAGCCATGAAAGACGGTGGGCTTATTATTATTATTATTATACTAGAGGACCCGACAGACGTTGTTCTGTTCAAACTTTGTAAATTGAAAAGTTAAAAAATTTCAATAAACTATCAAGTGTTTGAACCGTTTTTTTTGGAAAAAAAATAAGTGAAAAGAAAATGATTTAAGCTGCTTGGTGTCAGAATGCGTATATTTATTACAACTTGATTTGTCTAATACCCACTGAGCAGTTGTTTTATTAACTATTTTTCCCCCGTACTTGATGGTTAGTTCCTTCAACCGTACTCAAACGATAAAAAACGTCCTCAAATATTAAGTGTAAAAAAATTAACTACCCATCTAGAACAAACGGGAAATCCCGCTGCAACATCCCCCATATGAAAAAGAATAAAACAATCGAAAGAATATCGTTTTAAAAAATTTATAAAGGTAAAAACAGTTCTCTGAATAAGCGAAAATCACTCATATTTCTCCCCCCTCCCGTTGTAAAATAAACACATTCTTCAACTAAAATGACAAAAAACCCTTTAAAATTGAAAAGCAATTCTTTGCAATTTGAAATATTTCGCCAAATAAACAAAAAATACAATAAATTACATTAACAGTAGCTTTAAAATGTAAACAAATGACCATGCAACTCTATTGTTTACAGCAAAAGTCGTCAAGCCACCACGTTACTGTAATCCAGCCGATCAGTGAGCGAAGCCAACTCCGACCGATTAGCAGTCCGAGCTTCTGAACGAAAACTTTTAAAACTTCATATATTGCCTAATTTGTTCTTTCCACCAAAGATAAAGATCTTCCGGGGATATTTCGATGATTGGGAATCTGGCGATCTTTTTTCATTGGCGTCAATTTCTTGGCTCCAGCGCCTGCGCAAGAGGTATTTTTCATTGCAAAGCTAAACAAAGAGAACGGAAACATATTTTTACATAGGGATACTATAAATCAGCAGGTTTACAAAATAAAGTTATTAACGCCAGAAATGAAACGACTGCGCCAGATAACCAATCATCGAAATATCCCCGATCTTCCACTGCACTGATCTTTTGTGTACAGAACTACCCTGGGAACTATTTTGATATACCCCCCCCCCCCAATCGGAAATTCGGCGACTTTTTTTCCTCGCCAAGCAAAATACCCGTTTTTGGCGTTGGCGCAAAATACCTGGTTTTCAACAACACTATATCCAGTAGGCATATTGAAAGCTAAAAGATAAAAATAATTAATAGAAAAAAAATATAATTGGAAAATACAACCAGATTTGCGGCAAAATACAGCAAGTCAGAATCTGCTTGATCACTTCACAAAGAAATGACGAATGAATGAAAATGCACTAAAACATATATGAAATCCAAAAATTGTTGCCACAAAACCACAAAACTTTCAAAAAAAAAAAAAATATCACTCAAAAAATTGGAACTACTTTGATATACCCCCCCCCCCCCCCCAAATAGGAAATTTGGCGACTTTTTTTGTTTTTGTTGACACAAAACTTTGTTGCCACAAAAATTGTTGCCACAAAACTTTTAAAAAAACTCAAAAAATGGTACAAAATACATGAAAATACTAAATTTGGCAACAGTAAAAACCTAAAAGCTGAAAAAACCTAAATTGGCAACACCAAAATAAGGAACAGCAACCCTAAAAAGTCCGTAGGGAATGCCAGATTTGGCGCATAATTTTTGGGGGTGTATATCAAAGTTAGGTATAACTTTGATACGGACTTTTTAGGGTTGCTGTTCCTTATTTTGGTGTTGCCAATTTAGGTTTTTTCAGCTTTTAGGTTTTTACTGTTGCCAAATTTAGTATTTTCATGTATTTTGTACCATTTTTTGAGTTTTTTTAAAAGTTTTGTGGCAACAATTTTTGTGGCAACAAAGTTTTGTGTCAACAAAAACAAAAAAAGTCGCCAAATTTCCTATTTGGGGGGGGGGTATATCAAAGTAGTTCCCAAAGTTATACCAAATAATTGTACAAAATACAAGAAAATACTGAATTTGGCAGCCACAAAAACGTAAAAGCTGAAAAAACCTGAATTGGCAACACCAAAATAAGAAACAGCAACCCTAAAAAGTCCGTAGGGAGTGCCAGATTTGGCGCGTAATTTTTTTTTTTTGGGGGGGGGGGGGGTATATCAAAGTTATACCCTACCCTGTTGTAATTTATCTGGACAAAAATAAAATTTGTTTCGTCTTGAAATTCCATCATCTTTTGTTTTAATAATGTCCTGATTAGTTTGATAATCC
Source organism: Uloborus diversus (assembly GCF_026930045.1). Lineage (NCBI taxonomy): Eukaryota > Metazoa > Arthropoda > Arachnida > Araneae > Uloboridae > Uloborus > Uloborus diversus. The sequence goes on from NC_072738.1 coordinate 69,926,432, forward strand.
TTAAAGTATTCTTGACATCGGTGTCAAAACTCAGATGGATTTGAGCCGAGAAACAAATGTTGCTAGGTACGGTACTTTCTGATCATTTGGTTAGGAAAACTTGAAGCACCGATCCAGTCACTTGGTTCAACTACGACGACAGAACACACGTTTTGCGTGAACCTTCCAGTACTTTACTTTAAAATATATCTCGGGACCTAAAATCGTTGCTTTCAAGAAATGAAGGCCTCTCTCTCTCTCTCTCTATGTTTTATCCATCATCAATTGACATATCACAGTAGGAAATTTCATTACAAAAAGCAGAGCTGGCTTTTTTGTTGTCCTTTGGCAACGGGTTAAATATTTTTTTCAGTTCTCGCTCAACAATAGGTTAAAATAAATATTAATCATTTGGGAGATATAACCATCCAATGTTTAAATTAATTAATTAATTTAAAAAAATGTTTCCGATTCAATCCATCGCGCTTCAAAACCATGCTTGCCACAACTTAATTACACACAAAAAGTTTGATCAAAATCGATCCAGCCGTTTAAAAGCCTTATGGTGACAAACGTCCGCACAGAAGATTTTTATGTATTAAGATTACATGAAATTGGCTTTTTTCCATCCTAACTGGAATAATTAATTTGTTTTAGAATTTTAATTTTTCAGCGCTAAGTTGTACCTTAAGATTAAGCAAATCATTTAGTGAAATCCCGAAGTCTCTAAGTGGTCTATTTACAGAGATATAAGTGAAACCATGCCTCAGATTTATCCGTGACAATCAGGCCAAGTACAATAAAAGTGCTTAAAAATTGAAAAGGATTAATTTTCTTCCCTTTAATGTTTAACAAATAGATGCTGATCAAATCCTATGCTTTCGATTTTTGAAAGCACACAGAAGATTGAGAGAAAAAGTTTTGAGAGAAAAAAAAAAAAAAAACTTTTTCGCTAAGTCAAAAAACTTTTCTTGAGAGGTGGCGCCCCCTCCCCCTCCCGGCTGACACCCATCTGGTGGGTGACACCTCAACTTAATTTCAGAGTTTATAAAAATTGAAATACTTTAATTCTGAAAAAATTCCCCATTAATAAATCTTAAATTTTATCTTAAAAATTTCAACAAAAATATTGCACTATATTGCGGAGAGAGGTCGAGTACATGTACGTCTGGAGGAAATTTTACGCAAAATGCGGGGGTATACAGCTATGTACGAATAACTTTAACTATACCTACATTTCTTGGCTCTTACCTTATTACCTCGCATTATCCCGCATGTCGGAAAAAAGCGAGGTTGACCAGCATGACGTGAAATTTATTAACCGTGATTTATGTATTTTTCGGGGATATTTCGATAATTGGGAATCTGGCACGGTCGTCTCATTTTTGGCATAAATAATTTTACTTTGGTAACCCTGTTGCTTTATAGTAACCCTATGTAAATAGATGTTCTCTTTGTTTAGACTTGCTACGAAAAATATTCCTCACGTAGGAGCTGGAGCCAAAAATTGACGCCAATGAAGAAAGATCGCCAGATTCCTAATTATTGAAATCTTTACGTGAGAAAACTTTTGGTCACGGAAGCTTTGGGTGACATTCGGAATCTTGCTAATTGAGGTCGTCACATTTTCGTTCTCCAGTTATAAGAAACAAATCTTATTTCCAGACCGTATACTAGGCTGGTTACTGTCATTACATATTATTAAAATTTTTGTCGTCCATGAAATTGGCGACAATTGGTTTGTTACAAAAATCCTTTATAGCCCAAAGTCTCTCAATTGATGCAATAAGTAAAAGGTTTGTTTTCATCTTTCATTTTTAATTGCAAGGAAAGATTTCAGTGATTGAGATTCAGGGTAAATTTTTTAAGAGTCATTTTTTGCCAAAACCTAGAAACTAATGTACTTCTGCCTTGTTGATATTGGCAGGCCCGAAGGATTACTGCTGAAAACTTTGTGACCTAGCCAAAATCTCTGTTGGGCTTAGAAGCCTTTATTCAGTATCTTGGAGCACTTTTAATTTAATTACAAATGTTTAAGTGTATTTTTGAAACTTACCTCCGATATGTTTTGCCACTCCGCGTCCCGTGTCCCAGCGGCGGATAACTGAAATTGATTCGGGCATGATCGTGCAACGTCGGAATCATCCTATGACGTAACACCCGATGGTTGAGATGTTTTTAGCTACTTTAAGCCGAAAGAACGAATAGAAAGATTGTTAAATCACTCAATCAGGAATAGTTGAGATGTATATCTTCAATGCAAAGTAGGGTGTGTCACTGGATGACGCATCGCGGTCATGGAACGTATAAATAGATCGTTCGAAATATTTTCAGTGCTTGATTACTCGTATTTACTCCCCATTGGCATCTTGTTATTTTTTTGTTAACCAATCAGGGATTGGTCTTTGACGGTTTGGCAACCGTGCTGGGTTGTCGTTGATGGAAGTTGCGGCGTGCTCGAGCCGTTGTTGAAGTAATGTTTTGAATTCAAGCAGGGCTTGAAATAAGTTTTACTCAGTGTTAAGTGTTATTTAAAAGTTTTAAATTACTCCTTTTGGTGGTTTGGAATGTCACCATTGCTGAAGGTGTATGCAGTAGATTACTAAAAGACGTAGCTTACAGCAACTAGGCCTAATTCTTAAACTTGGCCTGTACCCGGATCGACTTACCGGTGCTTCTATGGTTGAATGGAACTGTCTTCAGTTTAAATCATCGATGTACAACAGAGTGATGTTCCTGATTGAATTTCCTGGTTATTCCAACGAAATTTCCAGAAGTTTCTGGTGATATCCCAGTGTGCTTAAGTTGTTGTTCCGGTGTATGGGGAAGTTCTTCTCGAACCAAGCAAACCTATCGGCTGGTGAATGATGGGACTGTTTGCTGAACCTTCAATTCTGTTACGCTATTGATGCTTTGTTCAAAATTCTTCGGCAATGTAAACATGCGCATTTGGCGCAGGAAGGTGACATTTTACAATTTCTTTAATATATTTCGCGTTTTCTAAATATGTTTGTTTGTTTAACAATTTAACTTTGAAATTTTTGTGATAATTAGGGGGTTTACAATCTAAATTAATTTTGGTATTAAACAAAACATTTTTCATATTGTATACTGTGATATTTTTGAATAAATGTTATTTATTTAAACTATTTTGAGTATGTTTTATTTCTTACTGGCAGACTGCACGGCTTTTTGATGTTGGGGTTCTGTAAACCTTTTATTTAGTTCAATGAACTTAAGGTAAAAACAGAAGACAAATCCCCCAACAATCTCAGTCAGCGAAATATTCTTAGAAATGCGAAAGAAAGTTCAAAAATGTACTATATATCTCAGATCATTGAACACATTTTACTCATATCCCAAAAATGTACACAAAAGTATCTACACTTTATTTCCATAATTGAAAAACTTATAATCCAGAGAAGTTGTGGATAATTAAATCTGGGAGAGGTTCGAAATTATTTACCTATAAATGTTTTTAAAAGCCATTAGAAATGATACTCCTCTCCTTGAGTAATATAATCTTTGATTTTTTTTTTCTTAATTGAAATCGGAAAATTTTCGTCAGATGCTTTGGCGATCTTTACTTGGCTATATATAATGTAGCATCTCCACAGAACAGTCAATTTTTATCTGTAGAAAAAGGTCCCTCTTCTCCTGGAGTGATCCTCTTTCTGCAACGTCTGGTTCTTCGTCTACCACACATGATGTTCTCCTTCGCCCAGTGGATCGCCTACTGGATCTTCTTTGTCCTCCGGATCTTCTTCGTCCTCTGGATCTTCTTCGTCCTCCGGATCCTCTTTGTCCTTCGGATTTTCTTCGATGAGAAGCTCTGGAGGTAGATTTGAGAGTTCTGAGTCTCCTCCTGGCTCCGTTCACCGACTTTGTAATTAACTCCCTCTCTTGTCAGGAGTCCGCGTTCAATCCCACTCTTCACAAACGTGTTCAGATCAGCATTTACCGATTTCATATCAAGGTTTTTTGTTGAGCAAAGATACTTTTTGATCTCAGGAAGAGTGGTACCATTTCGTCCTTGAAGTTTTCGAAGAGCGTTCATCACAAAGGTGTCCAATACTTTTTGTTGATGCTTTTTGCTTGGAGCTCATTTCTTGAAATAGGATAGCAGTTCTTGATTTGAAAATGCGTGAAATTAATGTTTCAAGACAATTTAGAGTTTTCAAAGAGGATGAATTGTTTGGCAGAATTTACACAAAGCAAGCAAATTTAAAACAACTATTAATTTCGAATAAGTAGCTATTTTGATCGCGCTTGTCTCGCACAAACAACTGAATCATTTGAAGAAAAAGAAAAAGGAAGCGCTTTAAAAGCAGGTGATGGCTTAGATAAATTTATGAAGCTGGATAGAGGTACAGGAGCAATCTCAAATCTCGTGCAAATGTCAATAGAGGGTACTAGAGCCGCTGTATATCCAGTTAGTCAATAAAGTCTGCGTGCATCAACATCAAGAAAAAGTAATATTATATCCAAATTTAAGGTGCGAAAAGGGTAGTTTCTTAAAGTTTTATTTATTAAGTATTTAGTTTCAATAAGGGACTTTGAAATTATAAAACTGTAATATTTTCATATCTAATAATTTATGCACACTAATTTTTAAAAGATGATTTGCTTTGTTTTCTGGCCAATTAAGTTTGCGTACAACGCAAAGGAAGCGGGGGATTTCTTATATAACTTTTAAACTTCTAACTTGAGAATGCAAAGAAGGTTACACTTTCAAGGTCACTGGCTTCCGAAGCAAATTTCACGTTGATTGGAAGTTGTTATTTCTACTTTCCTTGACGAAAATGACAACCAATAAAGAAATTCCTTTAGTTACGAGACAACTAATTATAAAATTGAGAGATGAAGGTAAATCTCTTCGTGATATTGGTAAAACCATTGGAAAACCATTTTCTAGTGCACAAAAAGTTATTTAAAACTATCTTGACACTGGTAGTCTTGCTGTAAAACCAAGATGTGGGAGACCGAAGAAGCTAACGCTGAAAAAAGAAAGAAAAATTCTTTCAAGAATTAAACAGAATCCTAAACTTTCTGCTGCAAGCATTGCAAAAGACATTTTTTTAACCAGCAGCAAGGAAATTTCTGGTGAAACTGTACGAAAAGTGCTGCGAAAGGCCGATTATCATGAACGCAAACCTAGGTCTAAGCCATACATTTCTGAAACAAATAGAAAGAAAAGAGTATGCTTTTGCCAAAACATATTTAAACTCTTCGCAGGACTTCTGGAACAATGTAATTTGGTCAGATGAAAGTAAATTTACAATATTTAAAGTTAATGGTCACCCTATTGTATGGAGAAAACCAGAAACAGAACTGAATCTGAGAAATTTAAATCCAACAGTCAAACATGGAGCAGGTGGTGTGATGGTATGGGAGTGTATGTCGTCGAAAGGAGTTGGAAATTTTCACATTATTGATAAAGTCATGGATAAGTATGTTTATCCGGATATTCTGAAGAAAAATCTACGAGACACTATCCGAAGTTTAAACCTTTCTAATACCTTTATTTTCCAAGAAGACAACGACCCGAAACATACAGCTAAAATTGTGAAGGAATATCTCCTCTATCACACTCCAAGACTGTTGCGTACTCCTCCACAGTCACCAGACCTCAATGAAATCGAACATTTGTGGGCAAAATTGGAGAAACGAATTCGAAAACACAATATTACGTCGCGAAATGAGCTAATTAGTAAATTGCAGAATGATTGGGCAAAATTTGCTTCGGATGACACTGAAAACTAGTTCTGTCAATTCCCAGACGTCTGCAAGCTGTTTTGAAGAATAAAGGATATGCTACTAAGTATTGAAGAAATAAAAATAAAAAAAAACTTATGTTTTGCTTTTTTTTTTTTTTTGAAAGTGTACGCAGACTATATTGGAAGGAGTTTCCGAGTTTTTTTTTGACAAAATATATTTTTGTAAAAATATAAAAAGTATTACACTTATATTATTTACTTTTTATTTAAACTTACAATTATACCTAATAGAAGGGAAAAAAATTCAGTGATTAAAAACATTTTTCAATGCTTTAAGTGTTTTTTTTTTTAATTTAAAATTTAGTCTGTACGCAGACTTTTGTGACTAACTGCATACAGACCGACGCATCAACTTACGTTTGGCCATTTTGGATCGGGTTTTTCATTGTTGCGGAGCTAGGGTTACCAGACCAAAATTTCGGATTTTGCCAGATTGGCCTAGAATGATATTTTTTTCAATAAACAATTCACGTCCCGCTCATAATCGCACGCAGTGAAAAATCACCAAACGCGATAACGTGCCAGAAGAGACGACCATGCAAACATGCGCTCCGATTCAAAATGACTGATCTTAAACTCATATATATAGGGGCCTTAGAGTGTAAGGTTGAACTCCCGTATCCCGTATAAAGAATAGTCTAAAGCCGATGGAGGTACGGGCAAAATCTTGAACACGGATGATACTCAGGGGAAGGCTAGAATTTATTCTTTGCCAACACATTTTACAAAAACATCGGTTTGTATATGTCACTGATGCTTTAATACTTGTTCCAATGAAAAAGGCACCTTTTATCTTAAATCACCTTTTGTGAATCTGAACAGAGGAGTTTTTTTTCTCTCTCTCTTTTTACCAAACGGTAAAAAATATATTTCTATACATGCAAGGGAAAAAAGTACAATTTGAAAACTTTGTGTATGAAAAGTAATTGTTCAAGATTTTTTTCCAAAATATGTTTTATAAAAAAAAAATAGTTTTTTTTTTTTTCTGAATTAAATTAACCACTGCTATGGAGTACTCTCGTACCTGTTTTGAGCTCTGTTAGCGGTTTTGGATTCCCGTACCTGTTATCTTCATCGATAAGACACGGGATTACTTCCGTGTTTCCATCCACCACGCAAATTTATACCAAAAAATGGAAAAACCTGGGGAGTGGGCGGGTTAAAACGGTCATAAAAGTATTAGGATAGGCTACCGTATTAGGCTAAACTCCCGTACTAGGATTGGATACCGTATTAGGCTGAACTCTTGCATTAAGATTGGGAATATGTCATAAGATGAAGAGTTGTAGTGGTTAGTGACCTCAACCCTCCTTACCATGGGAAATCCACAAGGGCAGGGGGAGACGCAGACTGCGCGATTGAAATATTTTGGGGGTATTTTTTTTCTGTTTTGGGGGCTTTCATTCGAGGGGGTGGTATTTTACAGCATTTGAAGCTGTGAGCCATCACTCTGCTCTTAGGGGAGGCGGGCACCCCTGCCCCTCGCTGCGCCCTAGCATAAAACGTTGCCAGATTAGATAAAATACTAGTGGACCTCGGCCTTTACGAAACTTGCTTCTCTATTCGAAATTCCAATTAATTATAGGAGGAGCTGCAGTCCCTAAATGATGACAGCTGAAAATCCTCTATTAGCTGCTGTCTCGCGTTTATAAGGGACGCCACATTCAATAGAACTCGAACTACAGGCAAACCCAACTTGGTGAAGGCTACGCAGATCCTGATTACAGTATTACGACGCTGCTAGGTAAGGTTTGCCTTAACTGTAGATCACACTGTAAGAACGATTCATAAACGTTCCTGGAAATTAATGGGCAGCTGATGTGCCCAATTTCTGCCAGTAACATATTTTGCAAAAACCAGGAACGTTTTCCGCTAATATTCAGTAACCTTCCTGAAATTATTTCAGAAACGTTCTGAAAAATCCAGAAATCTTCCCGTTCGAAGCCAGTCGTGTTACTGGAACTTTAGAGTAAATTTTGGCAGGTATAATTAATAGCTTAGTCCCTTCCTGATTTATTACGAAAGTTCCATAAACAGTATTGCAAGCATGGCCAAAGGTAAGCCAGAATTGCAAGTAAGCATCTAGAATTTTACTCGCCTGCAACACTTGCAAAGCAGCGTAGTCCATACTTCTTTGCTCCCTCTGGGAGCCTAATCAGCATGGACGGGCCACAAGTAACCTAAAGTCGATTCACTTTATAAATACGCAAAGTTTATCTTTTAACTGGAAGCTAAAAATATTTTTTACACCAGTAAGAAGTGTGCACTCGTGCAACTTGTAGCAGTTCAGGAAACTTTTTGACAATGATACTTGATTTTTCAGTGGCTAAAAACCTTTGAAGTCCCGACACGTTACACGGAAATACTCAGTAACGTTTCGGAATTTTTTTACAGTGCAAACTTGCTCTCTTAAGCATTGCAAATGCCAAAAAGTTAATTATTATTGGAACTGTTTTTGTAACATCACGCTGGTAATAATGAGTTGACGTGAATTACCGTTGGGCGCTACACCTTGGGGTTCTCCGATACGCTAATACGCATTGATTATTTAATTGCTTTTTAAAAAATTATATAACTTTTCAATGATATATGAGCAATGATTTCCTCACAATGCAGTTGTTGGTGGGAAATTACCAGTCAGCACCAACCGTTGAGTTTCATTTTACAGAGGATCAGAAAGTGAATTTAACCCCATCTTCCTTTTCAAAATTTTGTTAGTCTATACTATTAAAAGTTGTGCGAGTCTGTTTGTGTGTGTGTGTAAACCTTTCTCCTCTCTACTGTCAATGTATGCCAGGTCAATACTGGTAATGCTGAATACAGAACATCCAGGGAAAGGTTATTCTTCCGTCCTGTCTAACCCCTCTAAACCCTAAGGGGTCAGATATCCAGTCCTAAAGATATCCTGGGATAAAATCAAAGCAGTTTCAGGTGGCATTGCAGGCGTCATTGAGCCACAGCAGGTGACAAACGAGGGTTGGTGAGCAAAGTGATCAGTGGTTGGAGCCCCCTAGTAATGGTTGAATGTTTGTTTAGCACATTTACCTTGAAGTCATAAGAGTCATGAGCATCGATGTAAACTTCAATTCATGTTGTAACACAACTGAATTCTGCACCATGCTCTCACAGTGTGCTGGTGCTCCATACAGTTGTAAGACGACAGTATCTTCAGTAGCACTTTCAGTACAATTTTATCCACCGTGAAACATCCTCCTACACATGATAGCGAATTCACGGATAGATTAACGCTCTGACGTCATCAACAATGAAACTCGCGCCATAGCATGATAATTTGATAACATTTTTGATAATGTTTGACATGCAGGGAAATGCTTTATTTTGGCAAGGCTGAACTGGATCCGGTAACTTGACAGTTTTACTGGTAAGACTAGTTTTAGGAGAATGAAGAAAAGAAAAAGTGCTCAACAATTCACGCTATCTATGGGAGTTTTGGATTAATCCACTGGAGTAAGGGTTAAAATTTCAACCATGAAAATATCACCAAACAGGCAATGGCTTCGTTCAAATGCAGAAGCAATTTTCACCCGTCATACCTTGACAAGCGATTTTCTAGTACAAATGAATAAATAAGTAAATATGGATTACGCCGACTTTAGTCCCACTCTTTATATTATACCTGTTTATATCGAAAGAGAAATTAATTACTCTGTTTAAAATGAATGTGAATTTGAGAAAACTAACTTGTTTAATTCTCACCAGGAAACCATACGACAGTATAATAATTTGAAGAAAAAAAATAGTAACACTTTAAAGTAAATAGTAAAGCATCTTTCTGGATGCATACATAACTGCCCTCGCGTCCCTGCTGTCGAAATATAAGTTCTTAAAGTATGTCGAAATTTTAAGAAAAATCGCCAAACTTCGCGAGATTCAGCGAGTAATAGGAAATATTTTTCACACGCTTTGCAGATGGGTATCCTATTACTTGCAGACGGCGAAATCGTCTGCGAGAAATAGGTGTCTTCAAATTCTGGCGAAGTCTTTAAATTTGGCACTTTTCTTAAAATTTTGGCAGCTTTTAAGACCTTATATCTCGATAACATGGGCACGAGGGCAAATACTTTTTGTGTCATAAAATGACTCGAAATGTTTTTTCAACTGCAACCTATTTCATTTTTTTCATTGTTGCACAATTTGTAGATTTTCCTGGTTAGAACGCTTGTTATTTTCATTCCAGGACAGAGGTCCGAGACTGAAGTGCAGCTCCTGCAAAATACTCGTCCATGCAGAGTGCCTTAACATCCTACTGGGACCAGTGAGTAATTCTATTATATCCTATTGAATAATCCAAACTTTCATCTCTTTTGCAAAACTTATTATGCTGAATAATGCATTCGGTCACCAACTAGTCATTTGATTAATACATTAGGTCACCAACTAGTCATTTGAGTAATACATTAGGTCACCACGTAGTCATGTTGAGTAATACGGTCATCAACTAGTCTTTTTGAGTAATACATTGAGTCACCATTTATTTTTTTCCTCCAAATGGGACCGGATATATACTGATTTCAAACTATTGCATATGTAATAAAACAGTTGTACATTTTTTGCAGCTTCTGCTCATTACAGAAGAGAACAGAAGTAAACGCTTAAAAAGGGAGATGAAGTGGGATTATAAATGGTCAGTGCATCTTTTAATTTGCACAAAAATCAATACAGTTGCAATTGTGCAACTTTCAATGCACAAAATTTGCTCGAGTACATTTGAGGCTGATTTTATGTTAATAAGAATGAAATTTCTTGCAACATTTCATACAATCTGCTGTTACAATCAACACCGATTTGAAGACTGATTTGCAGCTGTGTCTTTTCGCAAATCCACAAATTATTTACTAGCGAATATGTATACCCTTTACTGGCTCATTAGTGTAGAGCATAAATGAAAAATATTCAGTAATTTTATGAAACTTTGCGTGATTTAAACTATTAGTATGAAAATATTCAAACAATTCCTCCCAACAACTTTCTGTTGAAATATTCCTAGTGGTATATTCTATCAATTCAGAAAACGAGACATTTCATCGTCCAGCACGTGCGGACGGTAGTGCAGACTTCTTGAAATCGGGACTGTCCCGTTCAAAACGAGATGTACGGTCACCTTAGAAATACAACGAAAATCATAAAATCCCCCTCTCCCCCGAATATTAAATAAAAATATACACTGTAAAAAAATTCCGAAACAATAATGAGTATTTCCGATTAACGTTCCGGGATTTCAGTGGTTTTTTATCCACTTCCTGGAAAAATCAAGCATAATTGTCAAAAGGTTTCCCGAATTGCTACAAGTCGCTCGAATGCAGACTTCTCACTGCTGTAAAAAATATTTTTAGCTTCCAGTTTAAAGATTACTAAGCGTACTTATTAAGTGTATCGGTTTCAGTTCGATTGCGGCTGGTCCAGACTGATAAGGCGTCCAAAGGGTGCCAATCAGTCTATGAACAACGTGGCATTTCAGGAATTGCGGGCGAGTAAATTTCTTGATACTTGCTTGAAATTCTGTCTTAGCTTTGGCCATGTTTACCATACTGTTTTTGGACTTTCCTGAAAACGCAGGAAAGTGCCAAACTATTACATTATACCTACCTAAGTTTACTCTAAAGTTCCAGAGACATGACTGGCTCTGAACAGGAAGATTTCTAAATATTTCGAGACATTTCCATGATAATTTCAGGAAGGTTACTGATATTTAGGGGAAAACGTTCCTTCCTTTTATAAGATATGTTACTGGAAGAAGTTGGGCGCATCAGCAGCCCATTATTTTCCAGGAACGTTTCTGAATCGTTTTTACAGTGAAAAGCTTATCCTTTTTTTCTCCTCCATTTCTAACTCCGATTTCACAATGATAAAAAATTGAGCTAAGCCAACGCTTAAACATATTAAAGTAAACAATATATTTAGAAATTTGAGAATGTCTGACAAAAATTCTAAAACCTATCATTAGCAAAACATTAGCCTTAAAAAACAAAAAAAATTTCAAATGAATGAAGCAAAACAAAAGTTTTGCAAATCGTGCTGCCCTGCAAAATATTACACAAAACTCATTAATAGAACTAAAAATTTCCTCTCTTTTAGAAGTGTGTTAATAAAAAAACACAACATCCGAAAACTGCTTCAAAAGTTCAAATTTTTCCGTTAAGTGTATTATAAAATTACATCACTACCAACAACTTTAAGGCACCTTTTTCTGATTTCTTTTTTGAAAGAAGTTTTTAAAAATCGCGTGATAAAATGTGTCAAAAAATACTGTTCTTCTTCAAATGTAGCAAAGGGAACTAAATTAGATAAATTTTCCAAAATCACGACACCTATTTTGTATGTGTCATGTCTTTGTTCGTAGACACATCAAAGAGACAGCTGCAGCAAAATAACAAATACTTCAATACAAATACTTAAAGCTTCGATCCGGGAAACTAGGAAGCATTTATCGTTTATTTAACGTGAACTTTATGATTTATATCTTTCGGTTTCAAATTCCATTCCCGACTTTGATATTATTCACAGAAATTCTTGGTCTAGAGCCCTTCGTTCCTCTGATAAACATCAAAATGATTTGAAAAAGAAGTTAGCTAAGCTCTATAAAACTTCTCATGTGGTTCCTCCTGATAAATTACCCGTTGTTAATAAGAATGTTGTTGTTAATCTTTCTTGTGTTCCATTAAACAATTCTAAAATTGAGGCTCTTAAATGTAATTATTTTACTGTGAGTGTTAAACCTTTCTTTTCAAAGCTTACTGCTCCTGTAGAGAAAACTTTTAAATTTAGTCCCTTAACTTCCTCTCAAAAAAATTCGGTTCGGCATCTTATAGCTTCTAAAATTGACTTTAACTAGAAAATTTCTAAACCTGTATTTGCCAATACTGTTAGCCGTTCTGTTAAAGATGTAATTTCTGATTCTGATCTGCTTGTTACCAAAGCTGACAAGCGACACTGTTATAACCAAAGGTGCCAGATGGGTGCACTTTTCCGCTTTAGGGCGCAAAGACGGAACCACAGGGTGACATGAAGGCTGGGAAATATTGTTCCGACATCTTTTGGCACCTCAATGGATGGAAAAAGTAAATGAAGGGCCATCAGCCCACGCAGTAGCCAATAGCAGAATCTTTTCCTCCGTAAGGGTGCCTCGCTCGCATATGCTCAGACCCCGAAGTGGTTTTTTGGAGCGAAAAAGTAGGAAATAAGGAATCAAAAATTTAAAAAGTAGGAAAAGTAGGAAAAAATCACTTAAAAAAGTAGGAAAAAATAGGAAGAGATAGGACTGCACACACGTCAAGAGGAAACAGATTTAGCGTAAATTTTATTTCTAATGTAAAATAAACTAATATTATTTTTGATTTAAAACTGTCCCAAAAATAAACCAACAGTACTTTTCAAGTATCAAAGGAATTTAATGTAAGACTGAGCCGCAAAAACAAAACGAAAGAAACAAGCTGACAATCACCAGTATGAAAAATAAACTGGTGGAAACAAAGATATAAATTACAAAAATATGAAGAAAAAAAATCTAACCAAAGAAACACCTTTCAACAATACAGTAATAAAATTTTTAATGGTTAAAGAATAAAATGCAATATGGCAATCTCAAAACAACAACAACAACAACAATAATAATAATAATAGTAATAATAATAAACTTTATATTTTGGTACAATAAAACCATTTTTGTTAAAGATTTTGTTTTGTCAAAAACGAAAACATTCCTTCGAGAGCACCCATTTATCATTTAAAAATACTAACACTTTCAGCTCCTGTTGTCATAAACTATGATACAAAAAGCAAAGCAAATATTAAATTAGTTTTAGTTAAAAATAATCAGCAGCTGACATGCATTTTTGCATAAGCAAGGGCAAATGTTTGAATTTGAAAAAAAAGGAAATGGACTGAAAGTGCAGAACTAAAATAAATTTGTTCTTAAATATGGGACATAAAATTTATAACAAAATAATAAAACTAAATAAATCACAAACTAAGTAAACTGAAGGGCTTGTATTATGCTATGTATTTTTAGCATTCAACATAAATTTTTGTTTCAGGCACGTCATTTATGGGGGTCAGTGGGGTCAATTTCTCCCCTCCCTGGCTTTTGAAAATTAATGCTTAACTATACAAGAGTTTGTGCGGTTTTTGTTGTTTTCAGATAAAATTTGCATTCACAGTATACATCCTTTGATAGCCACCCCCGGGGGAAAAATCAAAATGATTGTCCAGTTTTAATTTTAATCAAGCAATAAAAACGAATATTGTTTTATTGTTTTGATGATTTTTACCCCCTTCTTGTTCCAACATTTTTGTCACGGAAAAAAACATGATGGTAAACATAACATTTTTATCAAAGACAAAGATCTGTTTCTAATGTTTATCTGTGCATAAAAGGGAAGGCATGTAGTTTCTCTCAATCCTCACCATGCAACAAAAATATTCAATCGGAAATTGTTTACAAAATTGAGAGTGAGGGGGGAGCACCTGACATGAAATGCCTGCATATATCTCTTTCTCCCCCCCTTCCTTTGATAAGGCGCCCTGAGTACAATAACTTATAGTAGATACGCCGCATCGGTATAATTGCCGCACCCAGAAAAGAGTAAGTCTGTCAAAAAAAATTTAAAGAAAATGTGCGGAATGCCGTAATGCCATAAACGCATCAGCACATAAAAATGATAAGCAACACCTCGATCAGAGGATTTTATCAGAGTACAAAATATCCATAAAAAAGAAAAAATAAATCAGTAATTATTTGCTTGTGGCTCTATCCCCCAACTTTTAAAAAAGTCAAGAAATAAAAACGGAATCTCGCATTTAAATTAATTTCCGATTTTTGGAGAAAAATCGGAAACGTTTTGCTCATCTAGTTTTTGCAGTGTTTTTTTTTTTTTTTTTTGCAAATACTCTTTGCAAAGGAAAAAAATGAAATGTAGATTTTATAATCATGTTTACGATTTAGAATGAACATTGAACAATAATCATATTTATGTATGAAAAAAGTTAATTTCCTCGATTATTTTTGAAGTGGCCGTTTTTGCGAATTTCTGTTATCTGTAGCTTTTATTTTGTACTAACATTAATAAAATATGTACAGTGTACAGATTTTTCATTTTTTGCTTCCTTACGTTCCTTTTAAGGTTTTACATTGCCTTTCTGTTTAAATAGAGCTCCATTTCACTTGTAATCAACAAAACAAAAAATTGGTGAATAGGAAATTTACGGCTTTTCCCGCACTTTTTGAAGTTGGCCGTTTTTTTAATTAAAGCTTCTAATTGACGGGTAAATAATATATATTTGCATCAGAATGTGCCAGTATCTATTTCTTTATTGTTTCGTTAAAGCAGTAAGAGGAGGAGATAAAAAGAAAAGTCGATCATAAACGCTGCAACGGCAAAAAAGTCGCTAACGAAAATTTAACTTTAAACACGCTAACGTCGCGGCGTTCCTTCCAGAAATTACTGCAGTCAGTCAATGAAAAGCTCAGGATCCGCTTGTTTCTTTTGCTTTTCAAAATTGAAACATGTAGAAAATTATAGATGCGGCATTGTAAAAATAAGAATCAATGCACAATTAGAAGTGCTATACTAAAGAAAGAAAAAGTAGCAAAAAAAGGAAAAAGTAGGAAAATAAGGAGAGAGCTCTAAAAAGTAGGAAAAGGTAGGAAAAATAGGAACTCTTCGGGGTCTGTATGCTCTTTACGCATCGGTATAAGTTCAGTTCAGCCACTTTAATGGCGGACGACGAAGCTGGCTACGTTGTT